>NW_028126305.1:0-137500 GCF_965194825.1 Balaenoptera physalus
TACCCTAAACCGAGCCCTAACCCTAACACTAACCGTAACCCTAACCCTAACCCATACCCTACGCCGTACCCGAAGCCCTCCCCGAACCCATACCCTAAGCCGTACCCTAAGCCTAACCCTAAGCCTTACCCTAACCCTAGGCTACCCTTGACTGCTTCTGCCTCCAATAGATTTCCTAAGCACTAGTGTTTTAAGGAACAGCTTAAAAAGAGAATCCTAATGTGATTTCTTTATAATGGGTGTGTTCCTTATCTTATCCTAGTGTCTAAACTTTTCTCCATGGCTGGACCCCCAAATAATATTCCTTTACGTGCTAAGGGGTAACTAGAGAGTGGGATAGGTTTAATAACTACCCTACCCTAACCCTAACCCTAACCCTAACCCCTACCCTAACCCTAACACGTACCCTAATCCTAACCCGTACCCTAAACCGAGCCCTAACCCTAACACTAACCCTAACCCTAACCCTCACCCATACCCTACGCCGTACCCGAAGCCCTCCCCGAACCCGTACCCTAAGCCGTACCCTAAGCCTAACCCTAAGCCTAACTCTAACCCTAGGCTACCCTTGACTGCTTCTGCCTCCAATAGATTTCCTAAGCACTAGTGTTTTAAGGAACAGCTTAAAAAGAGAATCCTAAAGTGATTTCTTTATAATGGGTGTGTTCCTTATCTTATCCTAGTGTCTAAACTCTTCTCCATGGCTGCACCCCCAAATAATATTCCTTTACGTGCTAAGGGGTATCTAGAGAGTGGGATAGGTTTAATAACTACCCTAACCCTAACGCGTACCCTAACCCTAACCCCTACCCTAACCCTAACACGAACCCTAATCCTAACCCGTACCCTAAACCGAGCCCTAACCCTAACACTAACCCTAACCCTAACCCATAACCTACGCCGTACCCGAAGCCCTCCCCGAACCCGTACCCTAAGCCGTACCCTAAGCCTAACCCTAACCCTAGGCTACCCTTGACTGCTTCTGCCTCCAATAGATTTCCTAACCACTAGTGTTTTAAGGAACAGCTTAGAAAGTGAATCCTAATGTGATTTCTTTATAATGGGTGTGTTCCTTATCTAATCCTAGTGTCTAAACTCTTCTCCATGGCTGGACCCCCAAATTATATTCCTTTATGTGCTAAGGGGTATCTAGAGAGTGGGATAGGTTTAATCACTACCCTAACCCTAACGCGTACCATAACCCTAACCCCTACCCTAACCCTAACACGTACCCTAATCCTAACCCGTACCCTAAACCGAGCCCTAACCCTAACACTAACCCTAACCCTAACCCTAACCCGTACCCTACGCCGTACCCGAAGCCCTCCCCGAACCCGTACCCTAAGCCGTACCCTAAGCCTAACCCTAAGCCTAACCCTAACCCTAGGCTACCCTTGACTGCTTCTGCCTCCAATAGATTTCCTGAGCACTAGTGTTTTAAGGAACAGCTTAAAAAGAGAATCCTAATGTGATTTCTTTATAATGGGTGTTTTCCTTATCTTTTCCTAGTGTCTAAACTCTTCTCCATGGCTGGACCCCCAAATAATATTCCTTTACGTGCTAAGGGGTAACTAGAGAGTGGGATAGGTTTAATAACTATCCTAACCGTAACACGTACCCTAACGGTAACCCCTACCCTAACCCTAACACGTACCCTAATCCTAACCCGTACCCTAAACCGAGCCCTAACCCTAACACTAACCCTAACCCTAACCCTAACCCATACCCTACGCCGTACCCGAAGCCCTCCCCGAACCCGTACCCTAAGCCGTACCCTAAGCCTAACCCTAAGCCTAACCCTAACCCTAGGCTACCCTTGACTGCTTCTGCCTCCAATAGATTTCCTAAGCACTAGTGTTTTAAAGAACAGCTTAAAAAGAGAATCCTAATGTGAGTTCTTTATAATGGGTGTGTTCCTTATCTAATCCTAGTGTCTAAACTCTTCTCCATGGCTGGACCCCCAAATAATATTCCTTTACGTGCTAAGGGGTATCTAGAGAGTGGGATAGGTTTAATCACTACCCTAACCCTAACGCGTACCATAACCCTAAACCCTACCCTAACCCTAACACGTACCCTAATCCTAACCCGTACCCTAAACCGAGCCCTAACCCTAACACTAACCCTAACCCTAACCCTAACCCATACCCTACGCCGTACCCGAAGCCCTCCCCGAACCCGTACCCTAAGCCGTACCCTAAGCCTAACCCTAAGCCTAACTCTAACCCTAGGCTACCCTTGACTGCTTCTGCCTCCAATAGATTTCCGAAGCACTAGTGTTTTAAGGAACAGCTTAAAAAGAGAATCCTAATGTGATTTCTTTATAATGTGTGTGTTCCTTATATTATCTTAGTGTCTAAACTCTTCTCCATGGCTGGACCCCCAAATAATATTCCTTTACGTGCTAAGGGGTATCTAGAGAGTGGGATAGGTTTAATAACTACCCTAACCCTAACGCGTACCCTAACCCTAACCCCTAACCTAACCCTAACACTACCCTAATCCTAACCCGTACCCTAAACCGAGCCCTAACCCTAACACTAACCCTAACCCTAACCCTAACCCATACCCTACGCCGTACCCGAAGCCCTCCCCGAACCCGTACCCTAAGCCGTACCCTAAGCCTAACCCTAAGCCTAACCCTAACCCTAGGCTACGCTTGACTGCTTCTGCCTCCAATAGATTTCCTAAGCACTAGTGTTTTAAGGAACAGCTTAAAAAGAGAATCCTAATGTGATTTCTTTATAATGGGTGTGTTCCTTATCTTATCCTAGTGTCTAAACTCTTCTCCATGGCTGGACCCCCAAATAATATTCCTTTACGTGCTAAGGGGTAACTAGAGAGTGGGATAGGTTTAATAACTACCCTAACCCTAACGCGTACCCTAACGCTAACCCCTACCCTAACCCTAACACGTACCCTAATCCTAACCCGTACCCTAAACCGAGCCCTAACCCTAACACTAACCCTAACCCTAACCCTAACCCATACCCTACGCCGTACCCGAAGCCCTCCCCGAACCCGTTCCCTAAGCTGTACCCTAAGCCTAACCCTAACCCTAGGCTACCCTTGACTGCTTCTGCCTCCAAGAGATTTCCTAAGCACTAGTGTTTTAAGGAACAGCTTAAAAAGTAAATCCTAATGTGATTTCTTTATAATGGGTGGGTTCCTTATCTAATCCTAGTGTCTAAACTCTTCTCCATGGCTGGACCCCCAAATAATATTCCTTTATGTGCTAAGGGGTATCTAGAGAGTGGGATAGGTTTAATCACTACCCTAACCCTAACGCGTACCATAACCCTAACCCCTACCCTAACCCTAACACGTACCCTAATCCTAACCCGTACCCTAAACCGAGCCCTAACCCTAACACTAACCCTAACCCTAACCCTAACCCATACCCTACGCCGTACCCGAAGCCCTCCCCGAACCCGTACCCTAAGCCGTACCCTAAGCCTAACCCTAAGCCTAACCCTAACCCTAGGCTACCCTTGACTGCTTCTGCCTCCAATAGATTTCCTGAGCACTAGTGTTTTAAGGAACAGCTTAAAAAGAGAATCCTAATGTGATTTCTTTATAATGGGTGTTTTCCTTATCTTTTCCTAGTGTCTAAACTCTTCTCCATGGCTGGACCCCCAAATAATATTCCTTTACGTGCTAAGGGGTAACTAGAGAGTGGGATAGGTTTAATAACTACCCTAACCGTAACACGTACCCTAACGGTAACCCCTACCCTATCCCTAACACGTACCCTAATCCTAACCCGTACCCTAAACCGAGCCCTAACCCTAACACTAACCCTAACCCTAACCCTAACCCATACCCTACGCCGTACCCGAAGCCCTCCCCGAACCCGTACCCTAAGCCGTACCCTAAGCCTAACCCTAAGCCTAACCCTAACCCTAGGCTAACCTTGACTGCTTCTGCCTCCAATAGATTTCCTAAGCACTAGTGTTTTAAAGAACAGCTTAAAAAGAGAATCCTAATGTGATTTCTTTATAATGGGTGTGTTCCTTATCTAATCCTAGTGTCTAAACTCTTCTCCATGGCTGGACCCCCAAATAATATTCCTTTACGTGCTAAGGGGTATCTAGAGAGTGGGATAGGTTTAATCACTACCCTAACCCTAATGCGTACCATAACCCTAAACCCTACCCTAACCCTAACACGTACCCTAATCCTAACCCGTACCCTAAACCGAGCCCTAACCCTAACACTAACCCTAACCCTAACCCTAACCCATACCCTACGCCGTACCCGAAGCCCTCCCCGAACCCGTACCCTAAGCCGTACCCTAAGCCTAACCCTAAGCCTAACTCTAACCCTAGGCTACCCTTGACTGCTTCTGCCTCCAATAGATTTCCGAAGCACTAGTGTTTTAAGGAACAGCTTAAAAAGAGAATCCTAATGTGATTTCTTTATAATGTGTGTGTTCCTTATATTATCTTAGTGTCTAAACCCTTCTCCATGGCTGGACCCCCAAATAATATTCCTTTACGTGCTAAGGGGTATCTAGAGAGTGGGATAGGTTTAATAACTACCCTAACCCTAACGCGTACCCTAACCCTAACCCCTAACGTAACCCTAACACGTACCCTAATCCTAACCCGTACCCTAAACCGAGCCCTAACCCTAACACTAACCCTAACCCTAACCCTAACCCATACCCTACGCCGTACCCGAAGCCCTCCCCGAACCCGTACCCTAAGCCGTACCCTAAGCCTAACCCTAAGCCTAACCCTAACCCTAGGCTACCCTTGACTGCTTCTGCCTCCAATAGATTTCCTAAGCACTAGTGTTTTAAAGAACAGCTTAAAAAGAGAATCCTAATGTGATTTCTTTATAATGGGTGTGTTCCTTATCTAATCCTAGTGTCTAAACTCTTCTCCATGGCTGGACCCCCAAATAATATTCCTTTACGTGCTAAGGGGTATCTAGAGAGTGGGATAGGTTTAATCACTACCCTAACCCTAACGTGTACCATAACCCTAAACCCTACCCTAACCCTAACACGTACCCTAATCCTAACCCGTACCCTAAACCGAGCCCTAACCCTAACACTAACCCTAACCCTAACCCTAACCCATACCCTACGCCGTACCCGAAGCCCTCCCCGAACCCGTACCCTAAGCCGTACCCTAAGCCTAACCCTAAGCCTAACTCTAACCCCAGGCTACCCTTGACTGCTTCTGCCTCCAATAGATTTCCGAAGCACTAGTGTTTTAAGGAACAGCTTAAAAAGAGAATCCTAATGTGATTTCTTTATAATGTGTGTGTTCCTTATATTATCTTAGTGTCTAAACTCTTCTCCATGGCTGGACCCCCAAATAATATTCCTTTACGTGCTAAGGGGTATCTAGAGAGTGGGATAGGTTTAATAACTACCCTAACCCTAACGCGTACCCTAACCCTAACCCCTAACCTAACCCTAACACTACCCTAATCCTAACCCGTACCCTAAACCGAGCCCTAACCCTAACACTAACCCTAACCCTAACCCTAACCCATACCCTACGCCGTACCCGAAGCCCTCCCCGAACCCGTACCCTAAGCCGTACCCTAAGCCTAACCCTAAGCCTAACCCTAACCCTAGGCTACGCTTGACTGCTTCTGCCTCCAATAGATTTCCTAAGCACTAGTGTTTTAAGGAACAGCTTAAAAAGAGAATCCTAATGTGATTTCTTTATAATGGGTGTGTTCCTTATCTTATCCTAGTGTCTAAACTCTTCTCCATGGCTGGACCCCCAAATAATATTCCTTTACGTGCTAAGGGGTAACTAGAGAGTGGGATAGGTTTAATAACTACCCTAACCCTAACGCGTACCCTAACGCTAACCCCTACCCTAACCCTAACACGTACCCTAATCCTAACCCGTACCCTAAACCGAGCCCTAACCCTAACACTAACCATAACCCTAACCCTAACCCATACCCTACGCCGTACCCGAAGCCCTCCCCGAAACCGTACCCTAAGCCGTACCCTAAGCCTAACCCTAACCCTAGGCTACCCTTGACTGCTTCTGCCTCCAAGAGATTTCCTAAGCACTAGTGTTTTAAGGAACAGCTTAAAAAGTAAATCCTAATGTGATTTCTTTATAATGGGTGTGTTCCTTATCTAATCCTAGTGTCTAAACTCTTCTCCATGGCTGGACCCCCAAATAATATTCCTTTATGTGCTAAGGGGTATCTAGAGAGTGGGATAGGTTTAATCACTACCCTAACCCTAACGCGTACCATAACCCTAACCCCTACCCTAACCCTAACACGTACCCTAATCCTAACCCGTACCCTAAACCGAGCCCTAACCCTAACACTAACCCTAACCCTAACCCTAACCCATACCCTACGCCGTACCCGAAGCCCTCCCCGAACCCGTACCCTAAGCCGTACCCTAAGCCTAACCCTAAGCCTAACCCTAACCCTAGGCTACCCTTGACTGCTTCTGCCTCCAATAGATTTCCTGAGCACTAGTGTTTTAAGGAACAGCTTAAAAAGAGAATCCTAATGTGATTTCTTTATAATGGGTGTTTTCCTTATCTTTTCCTAGTGTCTAAACTCTTCTCCATGGCTGGACCCCCAAATAATATTCCTTTACGTGCTAAGGGGTAACTAGAGAGTGGGATAGGTTTAATAACTACCCTAACCGTACCACGTACCCTAACGGTAACCCCTACCCTATCCCTAACACGTACCCTAATCCTAACCCGTACCCTAAACCGAGCCCTAACCCTAACACTAACCCTAACCCTAACCCTAACCCATACCCTACGCCGTACCCGAAGCCCTCCCCGAACCCGTAGCCTAAGCCGTACCCTAAGCCTAACCCTAAGCCTAGGCTACCCTTGACTGCTTCTGCCTCCAATAGATTTCCTAAGCACTAGTGTTTTAAAGAACAGCTTAAAAAGAGAATCCTAATGTGATTTCTTTATAATGGGTGTGTTCCTTATCTAATCCTAGTGTCTAAACTCTTCTCCATGGCTGGACCCCCAAATAATATTCCTTTACGTGCTAAGGGGTATCTAGAGAGTGGGATAGGTTTAATCACTACCCTAACCCTAATGCGTACCATAACCCTAAACCCTACCCTAACCCTAACACGTACCCTAATCCTAACCCGTACCCTAAACCGAGCCCTAACCCTAACACTAACCCTAACCCTAACCCTAACCCATACCCTACGCCGTACACGAAGCCCTCCCCGAACCCGTACCCTAAGCCGTACCCTAAGCCTAACCCTAAGCCTAACTCTAACCCTAGGCTACCCTTGACTGCTTCTGCCTCCAATAGATTTCCGAAGCACTAGTGTTTTAAGGAACAGCTTAAAAAGAGAATCCTAATGTGATTTCTTTATAATGTGTGTGTTCCTTATATTATCTTAGTGTCTAAACCCTTCTCCATGGCTGGACCCCCAAATAATATTCCTTTACGTGCTAAGGGGTATCTAGAGAGTGGGATAGGTTTAATAACTACCCTAACCCTAACGCGTACCCTAACCCTAACCCCTAACGTAACCCTAACACGTACCCTAATCCTAACCCGTACCCTAAACCGAGCCCTAACCCTAACACTAACCCTAACCCTAACCCTAACCCATACCCTACGCCGTACCCGAAGCCCTCCCCGAACCCGTACCCTAAGCCGTACCCTAAGCCTAACCCTAAGCCTAACCCTAACCCTAGGCTACGCTTGACTGCTTCTGCCTCCAATAGATTTCCTAAGCACTAGTGTTTTAAGGAACAGCTTAAAAAGAGAATCCTAATGTGATTTCTTTATAATGGGTGTGTTCCTTATCTTATCCTAGTGTCTAAACTCTTCCCCATGGCTGGACCCCCAAATAATATTCCTTTACGTGCTAAGGGGTAACTAGAGAGTGGGATAGGTTTAATAACTACCCTAACCCTAACGCGTACCCTAACGCTAACCCCTACCCTAACCCTAACACGTACCCTAATCCTAACCCGTAACCTAAACCGAGCCGTAACCCTAACACTAACCCTAACCCTAACCCTAACCCATACCCTACGCCGTACCCGAAGCCCTCCCCGAAACCGTACCCTAAGCCGTACCCTAAGCCTAACCCTAACCCTAGGCTACCCTTGACTGCTTCTGCCTCCAAGAGATTTCCTAAGCACTAGTGTTTTAAGGAACAGCTTAAAAAGTAAATCCTAATGTGATTTCTGTATAATGGGTGTGTTCCTTATCTAATCCTAGTGTCTAAACTCTTCTCCATGGCTGGACCCCCAAATAATATTCCTTTATGTGCTAAGGGGTATCTAGAGAGTGGGATAGGTTTAATCACTACCCTAACCCTAACGCGTACCATAACCCTAACCCCTACCCTAACCCTAACACGTACCCTAATCCTAACCCGTACCCTAAACCGAGCCCTAACCCTAACACTAACCCTAACCCTAACCCTAACCCATACCCTACGCCGTACCCGAAGCCCTCCCCGAAACCGTACCCTAAGCCGTACCCTAAGCCTAACCCTAAGCCTAACCCTAACCCTAGGCTACCCTTGACTGCTTCTGCCTCCAATAGATTTCCTGAGCACTAGTGTTTTAAGGAACAGCTTAAAAAGAGAATCCTAATGTGATTTCTGTATAATGGGTGTTTTCCTTATCTTTTCCTAGTGTCTAAACTCTTCTCCATGGCTGGACCCCCAAATAATATTCCTTTACGTGCTAAGGGGTAACTAGAGAGTGGGATAGGTTTAATAACTACCCTAACCGTAACACGTACCCTAACGGTAACCCCTACCCTAACCCTAACACGTACCCTAATCCTAACCCGTACCCTAAACCGAGCCCTAACCCTAACACTAACCCTAACCCTAACCCTAACCCATACCCTATGCCGTACCCGAAGCCCTCCCCGAACCCGTACCCTAAGCCGTACCCTAAACCTAACCCTAAGCCTAACCCTAACCCTAGGCTACCCTTGACTGCTTCTGCCTCCAATAGATTTCCTAAGCACTAGTGTTTTAAAGAACAGCTTAAAAAGAGAATCCTAATGTGATTTCTTTATAATGGGTGTGTTCCTTATCTAATCCTAGTGTCTAAACTCTTCTCCATGGCTGGACCCCCAAATAATATTCCTTTACGTGCTAAGGGGTATCTAGAGAGTGGGATAGGTTTAATCACTACCCTAACCCTAACGCGTACCAGAAACCTAAACCCTACCCTAACCCTAACACGTACCCTAATCCTAACCCGTACCCTAAACCGAGCCCTAACCCTAACACTAACCCTAACCCTAACCCTAACCCATACCCTACGCCGTACCCGAAGCCCTCCCAGAACCCGTACCCTAAGCCGTACCCTAAGCCTAACCCTAAGCCTAACTCTAACCCTAGGCTACCCTTGACTGCTTCTGCCTCCAATAGATTTCCTAAGCACTAGTGTTTTAAGGAACAGCTTAAAAAGAGAATCCTAATGTGATTTCTTTATAATGGGTGTGTTCCTTATCTTATCCTAGTGTCTAAACTCTTCTCCATGGCTGGACCCCCAAATAATATTCCTTTACGTGCTAAGGGGTAACTAGAGAGTGGGATAGGTTTAATAACTACCCTAACCCTAACGCGTACCCTAACGCTAACCCCTACCCTAACCCTAACACGTACCCTAATCCTAACCCGTACCCTAAACCGAGCCCTAACCCTAACACTAACCCTAACCCTAACCCTAACCCATACCCTACGCCGTACCCGAAGCCCTCCCCGAACTCGTACCCTAAGCCGTACCCTAAGCCTAACCCTAACCCTAGGCTACCCTTGACTGCTTCTGCCTCCAAGAGGTTTCCTAAGCACTAGTGTTTTAAGGAACAGCTTAAAAAGTAAATCCTAATGTGATTTCTTTATAATGGGTGTGTTCCTTATCTAATCCTAGTGTCTAAACTCTTCTCCATGGCTGGACCCCCAAATAATATTCCTTTATGTGCTAAGGGGTATCTAGAGAGTGGGATAGGTTTAATCACTACCCTATCCCTAACGCGTACCATAACCCTAACCCCTACCCTAACCCTAACACGAACCCTAATCCTAACCCGTACCCTAAACCGAGCCCTAACCCTAACACTAACCCTAACCCTAACCCTAACCCATACCCTACGCCGTACCCGAAGCCCTCCCCGAACCCGTACCCTAAGCCGTACCCTAAGCCTAACCCTAAGCCTAACCCTAACCCTAGGCTACCCTTGACTGCTTCTGCCTCCAATAGATTTCCTAAGCACTAGTGTTTTAAGGAACAGCTTAAAAAGAGAATCCTAATGTGATTTCTTTATAATGGGTGTGTTCCTTATATTATCTTAGTGTCTAAACTCTTCTCCATGGCTGGACCCCCAAATAATATTCCTTTACGTGCTAAGGGGTATCTAGAGAGTGGGATAGGTTTAATAACTACCCTAACCCTAACGCGTACCCTAACCCTAACCCCTAACCTAACCCTAACACTACCCTAATCCTAACCCGTACCCTAAACCGAGCCCTAACCCTAACACTAACCCTAACCCTAACCCTAACCCATACCCTACGCCGTACCCGAAGCCCTCCCCGAACCCGTACCCTAAGCCGTACCCTAAGCCTAACCCTAAGCCTAACCCTAACCCTAGGCTACGCTTGACTGCTTCTGCCTCCAATAGATTTCCTAAGCACTAGTGTTTTAAGGAACAGCTTAAAAAGAGAATCCTAATGTGATTTCTTTATAATGGGTGTGTTCCTTATCTTATCCTAGTGTCTAAACTCTTCTCCATGGCTGGACCCCCAAATAATATTCCTTTACGTGCTAAGGGGTAACTAGAGAGTGGGATAGGTTTAATAACTACCCTAACCCTAACGCGTACCCTAACGCTAACCCCTACCCTAACCCTAACACGTACCCTAATCCTAACCCGTACCCTAAACCGAGCCCTAACCCTAACACTAACCCTAACCCTAACCCTAACCCATACCCTACGCCGTACCCGAAGCCCTCCCCGAAACCGTACCCTAAGCCGTACCCTAAGCCTAACCCTAACCCTAGGCTACCCTTGACTGCTTCTGCCTCCAAGAGATTTCCTAAGCACTAGTGTTTTAAGGAACAGCTTAAAAAGTAAATCCTAATGTGATTTCTTTATAATGGGTGTGTTCCTTATCTAATCCTAGTGTCTAAACTCTTCTCCATGGCTGGACCCCCAAATAATATTCCTTTATGTGCTAAGGGGTATCTAGAGAGTGGGATAGGTTTAATCACTACCCTAACCCTAACGCGTACCATAACCCTAACCCCTACCCTAACCCTAACACGTACCCTAATCCTAACCCGTACCCTAAACCGAGCCCTAACCCTAACACTAACCCTAACCCTAACCCTAACCCATACCCTACGCCGTACCCGAAGCCCTCCCCGAACCCGTACCCTAAGCCGTACCCTAAGCCTAACCCTAAGCCTAACCCTAACCCTAGGCTACCCTTGACTGCTTCTGCCTCCAATAGATTTCCTGAGCACTAGTGTTTTAAGGAACAGCTTAAAAAGAGAATCCTAATGTGATTTCTTTATAATGGGTGTTTTCCTTATCTTTTCCTAGTGTCTAAACTCTTCTCCATGGCTGGACCCCCAAATAATATTCCTTTACGTGCTAAGGGGTAACTAGAGAGTGGGATAGGTTTAATAACTACCCTAACCGTACCACGTACCCTAACGGTAACCCCTACCCTATCCCTAACACGTACCCTAATCCTAACCCGTACCCTAAACCGAGCCCTAACCCTAACACTAACCCTAACCCTAACCCTAACCCATACCCTACGCCGTACCCGAAGCCCTCCCCGAACCCGTACCCTAAGCCGTACCCTAAGCCTAACCCTAAGCCTAACCCTAACCCTAGGCTACCCTTGACTGCTTCTGCCTCCAATAGATTTCCTAAGCACTAGTGTTTTAAAGAACAGCTTAAAAAGAGAATCCTAATGTGATTTCTTTATAATGGGTGTGTTCCTTATCTAATCCTAGTGTCTAAACTCTTCTCCATGGCTGGACCCCCAAATAATATTCCTTTACGTGCTAAGGGGTATCTAGAGAGTGGGATAGGTTTAATCACTACCCTAACCCTAATGCGTACCATAACCCTAAACCCTACCCTAACCCTAACACGTACCCTAATCCTAACCCGTACCCTAAACCGAGCCCTAACCCTAACACTAACCCTAACCCTAACCCTAACCCATACCCTACGCCGTACCCGAAGCCCTCCCCGAACCCGTACCCTAAGCCGTACCCTAAGCCTAACCCTAAGCCTAACTCTAACCCTAGGCTACCCTTGACTGCTTCTGCCTCCAATAGATTTCCGAAGCACTAGTGTTTTAAGGAACAGCTTAAAAAGAGAATCCTAATGTGATTTCTTTATAATGTGTGTGTTCCTTATATTATCTTAGTGTCTAAACCCTTCTCCATGGCTGGACCCCCAAATAATATTCCTTTACGTGCTAAGGGGTATCTAGAGAGTGGGATAGGTTTAATAACTACCCTAACCCTAACGCGTACCCTAACCCTAACCCCTAACGTAACCCTAACACGTACCCTAATCCTAACCCGTACCCTAAACCGAGCCCTAACCCTAACACTAACCCTAACCCTAACCCTAACCCATACCCTACGCCGTACCCGAAGCCCTCCCCGAACCCGTACCCTAAGCCGTACCCTAAGCCTAACCCTAAGCCTAACCCTAACCCTAGGCTACGCTTGACTGCTTCTGCCTCCAATAGATTTCCTAAGCACTAGTGTTTTAAGGAACAGCTTAAAAAGAGAATCCTAATGTGATTTCTTTATAATGGGTGTGTTCCTTATCTTATCCTAGTGTCTAAACTCTTCCCCATGGCTGGACCCCCAAATAATATTCCTTTACGTGCTAAGGGGTAACTAGAGAGTGGGATAGGTTTAATAACTACCCTAACCCTAACGCGTACCCTAACGCTAACCCCTACCCTAACCCTAACACGTACCCTAATCCTAACCCGTACCCTAAACCGAGCCGTAACCCTAACACTAACCCTAACCCTAACCCTAACCCATACCCTACGCCGTACCCGAAGCCCTCCCCGAAACCGTACCCTAAGCCGTACCCTAAGCCTAACCCTAACCCTAGGCTACCCTTGACTGCTTCTGCCTCCAAGAGATTTCCTAAGCACTAGTGTTTTAAGGAACAGCTTAAAAAGTAAATCCTAATGTGATTTCTTTATAATGGGTGTGTTCCTTATCTAATCCTAGTGTCTAAACTCTTCTCCATGGCTGGACCCCCAAATAATATTCCTTTATGTGCTAAGGGGTATCTAGAGAGTGGGATAGGTTTAATCACTACCCTAACCCTAACGCGTACCATAACCCTAACCCCTACCCTAACCCTAACACGTACCCTAATCCTAACCCGTACCCTAAACCGAGCCCTAACCCTAACACTAACCCTAACCCTAACCCTAACCCATACCCTACGCCGTACCCGAAGCCCTCCCCGAAACCGTACCCTAAGCCGTACCCTAAGCCTAACCCTAAGCCTAACCCTAACCCTAGGCTACCCTTGACTGCTTCTGCCTCCAATAGATTTCCTGAGCACTAGTGTTTTAAGGAACAGCTTAAGAAGAGAATCCTAATGTGATTTCTGTATAATGGGTGTTTTCCTTATCTTTTCCTAGTGTCTAAACTCTTCTCCATGGCTGGACCCCCAAATAATATTCCTTTACGTGCTAAGGGGTAACTAGAGAGTGGGATAGGTTTAATAACTACCCTAACCGTAACACGTACCCTAACGGTAACCCCTACCCTAACCCTAACACGTACCCTAATCCTAACCCGTACCCTAAACCGAGCCCTAACCCTAACACTAACCCTAACCCTAACCCTAACCCATACCCTATGCCGTACCCGAAGCCCTCCCCGAACCCGTACCCTAAGCCGTACCCTAAACCTAACCCTAAGCCTAACCCTAACCCTAGGCTACCCTTGACTGCTTCTGCCTCCAATAGATTTCCTAAGCACTAGTGTTTTAAAGAACAGCTTAAAAAGAGAATCCTAATGTGATTTCTTTATAATGGGTGTGTTCCTTATCTAATCCTAGTGTCTAAACTCTTCTCCATGGCTGGACCCCCAAATAATATTCCTTTACGTGCTAAGGGGTATCTAGAGAGTGGGATAGGTTTAATCACTACCCTAACCCTAACGCGTACCAGAAACCTAAACCCTACCCTAACCCTAACACGTACCCTAATCCTAACCCGTACCCTAAACCGAGCCCTAACCCTAACACTAACCCTAACCCTAACCCTAACCCATACCCTACGCCGTACCCGAAGCCCTCCCAGAACCCGTACCCTAAGCCGTACCCTAAGCCTAACCCTAAGCCTAACTCTAACCCTAGGCTACCCTTGACTGCTTCTGCCTCCAATAGATTTCCTAAGCACTAGTGTTTTAAGGAACAGCTTAAAAAGAGAATCCTAATGTGATTTCTTTATAATGGGTGTGTTCCTTATCTTATCCTAGTGTCTAAACTCTTCTCCATGGCTGGACCCCCAAATAATATTCCTTTACGTGCTAAGGGGTAACTAGAGAGTGGGATAGGTTTAATAACTACCCTAACCCTAACGCGTACCCTAACGCTAACCCCTACCCTAACCCTAACACGTACCCTAATCCTAACCCGTACCCTAAACCGAGCCCTAACCCTAACACTAACCCTAACCCTAACCCTAACCCATACCCTACGCCGTACCCGAAGCCCTCCCCGAACTCGTACCCTAAGCCGTACCCTAAGCCTAACCCTAACCCTAGGCTACCCTTGACTGCTTCTGCCTCCAAGAGGTTTCCTAAGCACTAGTGTTTTAAGGAACAGCTTAAAAAGTAAATCCTAATGTGATTTCTTTATAATGGGTGTGTTCCTTATCTAATCCTAGTGTCTAAACTCTTCTCCATGGCTGGACCCCCAAATAATATTCCTTTATGTGCTAAGGGGTATCTAGAGAGTGGGATAGGTTTAATCACTACCCTATCCCTAACGCGTACCATAACCCTAACCCCTACCCTAACCCTAACACGAACCCTAATCCTAACCCGTACCCTAAACCGAGCCCTAACCCTAACACTAACCCTAACCCTAACCCTAACCCATACCCTACGCCGTACCCGAAGCCCTCCCCGAACCCGTACCCTAAGCCGTACCCTAAGCCTAACCCTAAGCCTAACCCTAACCCTAGGCTACCCTTGACTGCTTCTGCCTCCAATAGATTTCCTAAGCACTAGTGTTTTAAGGAACAGCTTAAAAAGAGAATCCTAATGTGATTTCTTTATAATGGGTGTGTTCCTTATATTATCTTAGTGTCTAAACTCTTCTCCATGGCTGGACCCCCAAATAATATTCCTTTACGTGCTAAGGGGTATCTAGAGAGTGGGATAGGTTTAATCACTACCCTAACCCTAACGCGTACCATAACCCTAACCCCTACCCTAACCCTAACACGTACCCTAATCCTAACCCGTACCCTAAACCGAGCCCTAACCCTAACACTAACCCTAACCCTACCCCATACCCTACGCCATACCCGAAGCCCTCCCCAAACCCGTACCCTAAGCCGTACCCTAAGCCTAACCCTAAGCCTAACCCTAACCCTAGGCTACGCTTGACTGCTTCTGCCTCCAATAGATTTCCTAAGCACTAGTGTTTTAAGGAACAGCTTAAAAAGAGAATCCTAATGTGATTTCTTTATAATGGGTGTGTTCCTTATCTTATCCTAGTGTCTAAACTCTTCTCCATGGCTGGACCCCCAAATAATATTCCTTTACGTGCTAAGGGGTAACTAGAGAGTGGGATAGGTTTAATAACTACCCTAACCCTAACGCGTACCCTAACGCTAACCCCTACCCTAACCCTAACACGTACCCTAATCCTAACCCGTACCCTAAACCGAGCCCTAACCCTAACACTAACCCTAACCCTAACCCTAACCCATACCCTACGCCGTACCCGAAGCCCTCCCCGAACCCGTACCCTAAGCCGTACCCTAAGCCTAACCCTAACCCTAGGCTAACCTTGACTGCTTCTGCCTCCAAGAGATTTCCTAAGCACTAGTGTTTTAAGGAACAGCTTAAAAAGTAAATCCTAATGTGATTTCTTTATAATGGGTGTGTTCCTTATCTAATCCTAGTGTCTAAACTCTTCTCCATGGCTGGACCCCCAAATAATATTCCTTTATGTGCTAAGGGGTATCTAGAGAGTGGGATAGGTTTAATCACTACCCTATCCCTAACGCGTACCATAACCCTAACCCCTACCCTAACCCTAACACGAACCCTAATCCTAACCCGTACCCTAAACCGAGCCCTAACCCTAACACTAACCCTAACCCTAACCCTTACCCATACCCTACGCCGTACCCGAAGCCCTCCCCGAACCCGTACCCTAAGCCGTACCCTAAGCCTAACCCTAAGCCTAACCCTAACCCTAGGCTACCCTTGACTGCTTCTGCCTCCAATAGATTTCCTAAGCACTAGTGTTTTAAGGAACAGCTTAAAAAGAGAATCCTAATGTGATTTCTTTATAATGGGTGTGTTCCTTATCTTATCCTAGTGTCTAAACTCTTGTCCATGGCTGGACCCCCAAATAATATTCCTTTACGTGCTAAGGGGTATCTAGAGAGTGGGATAGGTTTAATAACTACCCTAACCCTAACGTGTACCCTAACCCTAACCCCTAACCTAACCCTAACACGTACCCTAATCCTAACCCGTACCCTAAACCGAGCCCTAACCCTAACACTAACCCTAACCCTAACCCTAACCCATACCCTACGCCGTACCCGAAGCCCTCCCCGAACCCGTACCCTAAGCCGTACCCTAAGCCTAACCCTAAGCCTAACCCTAACCCTAGGCTACGCTTGACTGCTTCTGCCTCCAATAGATTTCCTAAGCACTAGTGTTTTAAGGAACAGCTTAAAAAGAGAATCCTAATGTGATTTCTTTATAATGGGTGTGTTCCTTATCTTATCCTAGTGTCTAAACTCTTCTCCATGGCTGGACCCCCAAATAATATTCCTTTACGTGCTAAGGGGTAACTAGAGAGTGGGATAGGTTTAATAACTACCCTAACCCTAACGCGTACCCTAACGGTAACCCCTACCCTAACCCTAACACGTACCCTCATCCTAACCCGTACCCTAAACCGAGCCCTAACCCTAACACTAACCCTAACCCTAACCCTAACCCATACCCTACGCCGTACCCGAAGCCCTCCCCGAACCCGTACCCTAAGCCGTACCCTAAGCCTAACCCTAAGCCTAACTCTAACCCTAGGCTACCCTTGACTGCTTCTGCCTCCAATAGATTTCCTAAGCACTAGTGTTTTAAGGAACAGCTTAAAAAGAGAATCCTAATGTGATTTCTTTATTATGTGTGTGTTCCTTATATTATCTTAGTGTCTAAACTCTTCTCCATGGCTGGACCCCCTAATAATATTCCTTTACGTGCTAAGGGGTATCTAGAGAGTGGGATAGGTTTAATAACTACCCTAACCCTAACGCGTACCCTAACGCTAACCCCTACCCTAACCCTAACACGTACCCTAATCCTAACCCGTACCCTAAACCGAGCCCTAACCCTAACACTAACCCTAACCCTAACCCTAACCCATACCCTACGCCGTACCCGAAGCCCTCCCCGAACCCGTACCCTAAGCCGTACCCTAAGCCTAACCCTAAGCCTAACCCTAACCCTAGGCTACGCTTGACTGCTTCTGCCTCCAATAGATTTCCTAAGCACTAGTGTTTTAAGGAACAGCTTAAAAAGAGAATCCTAATGTGATTTCTTTATAATGGGTGTGTTCCTTATCTTATCCTAGTGTCTAAACTCTTCTCCATGGCTGGAGCCCCAAATAATATTCCTTTACGTGCTAAGGGGTAACTAGAGAGTGGGATAGGTTTAATAACTACCCTAACCCTAACGCGTACCCTAACGCTAACCCCTACCCTAACCCTAACACGTACCCTAATCCTAACCCGTACCCTAAACCGAGCCCTAACCCTAACACTAACCCTAACCCTAACCCTAACCCATACCCTACGCCGTACCCGAAGCCCTCCCCGAACCCGTACCCTAAGCCGTACCCTAAGCCTAACCCTAAGCCTAACTCTAACCCTAGGCTACCCTTGACTGCTTCTGCCTCCAATAGATTTCCTAAGCACTAGTGTTTTAAGGAACAGCTTAAAAAGAGAATCCTAATGTGATTTCTTTATTATGTGTGTGTTCCTTATATTATCTTAGTGTCTAAACTCTTCTCCATGGCTGGACCCCCAAATAATATTCCTTTACGTGCTAAGGGGTATCTAGAGAGTGGGATAGGTTTAATAACTACCCTAACCCTAACGCGTACCCTAACCCTAACCCCTAACCTAACCCTAACACGTACCCTAATCCTAACCCGTACCCTAAACCGAGCCCTAACCCTAACACTAACCCTAACCCTAACCCTAACCCATACCCTACGCCGTACCCGAAGCCCTCCCCGAACCCGTACCCTAAGCCGTACCCTAAGCCTAACCCTAAGCCTAACCCTAACCCTAGGCTACGCTTGACTGCTTCTGCCTCCAATAGATTTCCTAAGCACTAGTGTTTTAAGGAACAGCTTAAAAAGAGAATCCTAATGTGATTTCTTTATAATGGGTGTGTTCCTTATCTTATCCTAGTGTCTAAACTCTTCTCCATGGCTGGACCCCCAAATAATATTCCTTTACGTGCTAAGGGGTAACTAGAGAGTGGGATAGGTTTAATAACTACCCTAACCCTAACGCGTACCCTAACGCTAACCCCTACCCTAACCCTAACACGTACCCTAATCCTAACCCGTACCCTAAACCGAGCCCTAACCCTAACACTAACCCTAACCCTAACCCTAACCCATACCCTACGCCGTACCCGAAGCCCTCCCCGAACCCGTACCCTAAGCCGTACCCTAAGCCTAACCCTAACCCTAGGCTACCCTTGACTGCTTCTGCCTCCAAGAGATTTCCTAAGCACTAGTGTTTTAAGGAACAGCTTAAAAAGTAAATCCTAATGTGATTTCTTTATAATGGGTGTGTTCCTTATCTAATCCTAGTGTCTAAACTCTTCTCCATGGCTGGACCCCCAAATAATATTCCTTTATGTGCTAAGGGGTATCTAGAGAGTGGGATAGGTTTAATCACTACCCTATCCCTAACGCGTACCATAACCCTAACCCCTACCCTAACCCTAACACGTACCCTAATCCTAACCCGTACCCTAAACCGAGCCCTAACCCTAACACTAACCCTAACCCTAACCCATACCCTACGCCGTACCCGAAGCCCTCCCCGAACCCGTACCCTAAGCCGTACCCTAAGCCTAACCCCAAGCCTAACTCTAACCCTAGGCTACCCTTGAGTGCTTCTGCCTCCAATAGATTTCCTAAGCACTAGTGTTTTAAGGAACAGCTTAAAAAGAGAATCCTAATGTGATTTCTTTATAATGTGTGTGTTCCTTATATTATCTTAGTGTCTAAACTCTTCTCCATGGCTGGACCCCCAAATAATATTCCTTTACGTGCTAAGGGGTATCTAGAGAGTGGGATAGGTTTAATAACTACCCTAACCCTAACGTGTACCCTAACCCTAACCCCTACCCTAACCCTAACACGTAACCTAATCCTAACCCATACCCTAAACCGAGCCCTAACCCTAACACTAACCCTAACCCTAACCCATACCCTACGCCGTACCCGAAACCCTCCCCATACCCGTACCCTAAGCCGTACCCTAAGCCTAACCCTAAGCCTAACCCTAACCCTAGGCTACCCTTGACTGCTTCTGCCTCCAATATATTTCCTAAGCACTAGTGTTTTAAGGAACAGCTTAAAAAGAGAATCCTAATGTGATTTCTTTATAATGGGTGTGTTCCTTATCTTATCCTAGTGTCTAAACTCTCCTCCATGGCTGGACCCCCAAATAATATTCCTTTACGTGCTAAGGGGTAACTAGAGAGTGGGATAGGTTTAATAACTACCCTAACCGTAACGCGTACCCTAACGCTAACCCCTACCCTAACCCTAACACGTACCCTAATCCTAACCCGTACCCTAAACAGAGCCCTAACCCTAACACTAACCCTAACCCTAACCCTAACCCATACCCTACGCCGTACCCGAAGCCCTCCCCGAAACCGTACCCTAAGCCGTACCCTAAGCCTAACCCTAAGCCTAACCCTAACCCTAGGCTACCCTTGACTGCTTCTGCCTCCAATAGATTTCCTAAGCACTAGTGTTTTAAGGAACAGCTTAAAAAGAGAATCCTAATGTGATTTCTTTATAATGGGTGTGTTCCTTATATTATCTTAGTGTCTAAACTCTTCTCCATGGCTGGACCCCCAAATAATATTCCTTTACGTGCTAAGGGGTATCTAGAGAGTGGGATAGGTTTAATCACTACCCTAACCCTAACGCGTACCATAACCCTAACCCCTACCCTAACCTTAACACGTACCCTAATCCTAACCCGTACCCTAAACCGAGCCCTAACCCTAACACTAACCCTAACCCTAACCCTAACCCATACCCTACGCCGTACCCGAAGCCCTCCCCGAACCCGTACCCTAAGCCGTACCCTAAGCCTAACCCTAAGCCTAACCCTAACCCTAGGCTACCCTTGAGTGCTTCTGCCTCCAATAGATTTCCTAAGCACTAGTGTTTTAAGGAACAGCTTAAAAAGAGAATCCTAATGTGATTTCTTTATAATGTGTGTGTTCCTGATATTATCTTAGTGTCTAAACTCTTCTCCATGGCTGGAACCCCAAATAATATTCCTTTACGTGCTAAGGGGTATCTAGAGAGTGGGATAGGTTTAATAACTACCCTAACCCTAACGCGTACCCTAACCCTAACCCCTACCCTAACCCTAACACGTAACCTAAACCTAACCCGTACCCTAAACCGAGCCCTAACCCTAACACTAACCCTAACCCTAACCCTCACACATACCCTACGCCGTACCCGAAGCCCTCCCCAAACCCGTACCCTAAGCCGTACCCTAAGCCTAACCCTAAGCCTAACTCTAACCCTAGGTTACCCTTGACTACTTCTGCCTCCAAAAGATTTCCTAAGCACTAGTGTTTTAAGGAACAGCTTAAAAAGAGAATCCTAATGTGATTTCTTTATAATGTGTGTGTTCCTTATATTATCTTAGTGTCTAAACTCTTCTCCATGGCTGGACCCCCAAATAATATTCCTTTACGTGCTAAGGGGTAACTAGAGAGTGGGATAGGTTTAATAACTACCCTAACCCTAACGTGTACCCTAACGCTAACCCCTACCCTAACCCTAACACGTACCCTAATCCTAACCCGTACCCTAAACCGAGCCCTAACCCTAACACTAACCCTAACCCTAACCCTAACCCGTACCCTACGCCGTACCCGAAGCCCTCCCCGAACCCGTACCCTAAGCCGTACCCTAAGCCTAACCCTAAGCCTAACCCTAACCCTAGGCTACCCTTGACTGCTTCTGCCTCCAACAGATTTCCTAAGCACTAGTGTTTTAAGGAACAGCTTAAAAAGAGAATCCTAATGTGATTTCTTTATAATGGGTGTGTTCCTTATCTTATCCTAGTGTCTAAACTCTTCTCCATGGCTGGACCCCCAAATAATATTCCTTTACGTGCTAAGGGGTATCTAGAGAGTGGGATAGTTTTAATAACTACCCTAACCCTAACGCGTACCCTAACCCTAACTCCTACCCTAACCCTAACAGGTACCCTAATCCTAACCTGTACCCTAAACCGAGCCCTAACCCTAACACTAACCCTAACCCTAACCCATACCCTACGCCGTACCCGAATCCCTCCCCGAACCCGTACCCTAAGCCGTACCCTAAGCCTAACCCTAAGCCTAACCCTAACCCTAGGCTACCCTTGACTGCTTCTGCCTCCAATAGATTTCCTAAGCACTAGTGTTTTAAGGAACAGCTTAAAAAGAGAATCCTAATGTGATTTCTTTATAATGGGTGTGTTCCTTATCTTATCCTAGTGTCTAAACTCTTCTCCATGGCTGGACACCCAAATAATATTCCTTTACGTGCTAAGGTGTAACTAGAGAGTGGGATAGGTTTAATAACTACCCTAACCCTAACGCGTACCCTAACGCTAACCCCTACCCTAACCCTAACACGTACCCTAATCCTAACCCGTACCCTAAACCGAGCCCTAACCCTAACACTAACCCTAACCCTAAACCTAACCCATGCCCTACGCCGTACCCGAAGCCCTCCCCGAACCCGTACCCTAAGCCGTACCCTAAGCCTAACCCTAACCCTAGGCTACCCTTGACTGCTTCTGCCTCCAATAGATTTCCTAAGCACTAGTGTTTTAAGGAACAGCTTAAAAAGAGAATCCTAATGTGATTTCTTTATAATGTGTGTGTTCCTTATATTATCTTAGTGTCTAAACTCTTCTCCATGGCTGGACCCCCAAATAATATTCCTTTACGTGCTAAGGGGTATCTAGAGAGTGGGATAGGTTTAATAACTACCCTAACCCTAACGCGTACCCTAACCCTAACCCCTAACCTAACCCTAACACGTACCCTAATCCTAACCTGTACCCTAAACAGAGCCCTAACCCTAACACTAACCCTAACCCTAACCCTAACCCATACCCTACGCCGTACCCGAAGCCCTCCCCGAACCCGTACCCTAAGCTGTACCCTAAGCCTAACCCTAAGCCTAACCCTAACCCTAGGCTACCCTTGACTGCTTCTGCCTCCAATAGATTTCCTAAGCACTAGTGTTTTAAAGAACAGCTTAAAAAGAGAATCCTAATGTGATTTCTTTATAATGGGTGTGTTCCTTATCTTATCCTAGTGTGTAAACTCTTCTCCATGGCTGGACACCCAAATAATATTCCTTTACGTGCTAAGGGGTAACTAGAGAGTGGGATAGGTTTAATAACTACCCTAACCCTAACGCGTACCCTAACGCTAACTCCTTCCCTAACCCTAACACGTACCCTAATCCTAACCCGTACCCTAAACCGAGCCCTAACACTAACACTAACCCTAACCCTAACCCTAACCCATACCCTACGCCGTACCCGAAGCCCTCCCCGAACCCGTACCCTAAGCCGTATCCTAAGCCTTACCCTAAGCCTAACCCTAACCCTAGGCTACCCTTGACTGTTTCTGCCTCCAATAGATTTCCTAAGCACTAGTGTTTTAAGGAACAGCTTAAAAAGTAAATCCTAATGTGATTTCTTTATAATGGGTGTGTTCCTTATCTAATCCTAGTGTCTAAACTCTTCTCCATGGCTGGACCCCCAAATAATATTCCTTCGTGTGCTAAGGGGTATCTAGAGAGTGGGATAGGTTTAATCACTACCCTAACCCTAACGCGTACCATAACCCTAACCCCTACCCTAACCCTAACACGTACCCTAATCCTAACCCGTACCCTAAACCGAGCCCTAACCCTAACACTAACCCTAACCCTAACCCTAACCCATACCCTACGCCGTATCCGAAGCCCTCCCCGAAACCGTACCCTAAGCCGTACCCTAAGCCTAACCCTAAGCCTAACCCTAAACCTAGGCTACCCTTGACTGCTTCTGCCTCCAATATATTTCCTAAGCACTAGTGTTTTAAGGAACAGCTTAAAAAGAGAATCCTAATGTGATTTCTTTATAATGTGTGTGTTCCTTATATTATCTTAGTGTCTAAACTCTTCTCCATGGCTGGACCCCCAAATAATATTCCTTTACGTGCTAAGGGGTATCTAGAGAGTGGGATAGGTTTAATCACTACCCTAACCCTAACGCGTACCATAACCCTAACCCCTACCCTAACCCTAACACGTACCCTAATCCTAACCCGTACCCTAAACCGAGCCCTAACCCTAACACTAACCCTAACCCTAACCCTAACCCATACCCTACGCCGTACCCGAAGCCCTCCCCGAACCCGTACCCTAAGCCGTACCCTAAGCCTAACCCTAAGCCTAACTCTAACCCTAGGCTACCCTTGAGTGCTTCTGCCTCCAATAGATTTCCTAAGCACTAGTGTTTTAAGGAACAGCTTAAAAAGAGAATCCTAATGTGATTTCTTTATAATGTGTGTGTTCCTTATATTATCTTAGTGTCTAAACTCTTCTCCATGGCTGGACCCCCAAATAATATTCCTTTACGTGCTAAGGGGTATCTAGAGAGTGGGATAGGTTTAATAACTACCCTAACCCTAACGCGTACCCTAACCCTAACCCCTACCCTAACCCTAACACGTAACCTAATCCTAACCCATACCCTAAACCGAGCCCTAACCCTAACACTAACCCTAACCCTAACCCATACCCTACGCCGTACCCGAAACCCTCCCCGAACCCGTACCCTAAGCCGTAGCCTAAGCCTAACCCTAAGCCTAACCCTAACCCTAGGCTACCCTTGACTGCTTCTGCCTCCAATAGATTTCCTAAGCACTAGTGTTTTAAGGAACAGCTTAAAAAGAGAATCCTAATGTGATTTCTTTATAATGGGTGTGTTCCTTATCTTATCCTAGTGTCTAAACTCTTCTCCATGGCTGGACCCCCAAATAATATTCCTTTACGTGCTAAGGGGTAACTAGAGAGTGGGATAGGTTTAATAACTACCCTAACCGTAACGCGTAGCCTAACGCTAACCCCTACCCTAACCCTAACACGTACCCTAATCCTAACCCGTACCCTAAACAGAGCCCTAACCCTAACACTAACCCTAACCCTAACCCTAACCCATACCCTACGCCGTACCCGAAGCCCTCCCCGAAACCGTACCCTAAGCCGTACCCTAAGCCTAACCCTAAGCCTAACCCTAACCCTAGGCTACCCTTGACTGCTTCTGCCTCCAATAGATTTCCTAAGCACTAGTGTTTTAAGGAACAGCTTAAAAAGTAAATCCTAATGTGATTTCTTTATAATGGGTGTGTTCCTGATCTAATCCTAGTGTCTAAACTCTTCTCCATGGCTGGACCCCCAAATAATATTCCTTCGTGTGCTAAGGGGTATCTAGAGAGTGGGATAGGTTTAATCACTACCCTAACCCTAACGCGTACCATAACCCTAACCCCTACCCTAACCCTAACACTTACCCTAATCCTAACCCGTACCCTAAACCGAGCCCTAACCCTAACACTAACCCTAACCCTAACCCTAACCCATACCCTACGCCGTACCCGAAGCCCTCCCCGAAACCGTACCCTAAGCCGTACCCTAAGCCTAACCCTAAGCCTAACCCTAACCCTAGGCTACCCTTGACTGCTTCTGCCTCCAATATATTTCCTAAGCACTAGTGTTTTAAGGAACAGCTTAAAAAGAGAATCCTAATGTGATTTCTTTATAATGTGTGTGTTCCTTATATTATCTTAGTGTCTAAACTCTTCTCCATGGCTGGACCCCCAAATAATATTCCTTTACGTGCTAAGGGGTATCTAGAGAGTGGGATAGGTTTAATCACTACCCTAACCCTAACGCGTACCATAACCCTAACCCCTACCCTAACCCTAACACGTACCCTAATCCTAACCCGTACCCTAAACCGAGCCCTAACCCTAACACTAACCCTAACCCTAACCCTAACCCATACCCTACACCGTACCCGAAGCCCTCCCCGAACCCGTACCCTAAGCCGTACCCTAAGCCTAACCCTAAGCCTAACTCTAACCCTAGGCTACCCTTGAGTGCTTCTGCCTCCAATAGATTTCCTAAGCACTAGTGTTTTAAGGAACAGCTTAAAAAGAGAATCCTAATGTGATTTCTTTATAATGTGTGTGTTCCTTATATTATCTTAGTGTCTAAACTCTTCTCCATGGCTGGACCCCCAAATAATATTCCTTTACGTGCTAAAGGGTATCTAGAGAGTGGGATAGGTTTAATAACTACCCTAACCCTAACGCGTACCCTAACCCTAACCCCTACCCTAACCCTAACACGTAACCTAATCCTAACCCATACCCTAAACCGAGCCCTAACCCTAACACTAACCCTAACCCTAACCCATACCCTACGCCGTACCCGAAACCCTCCCCGAACCCGTACCCTAAGCCGTACCCTAAGCCTAACCCTAAGCCTAACCCTAACCCTAGGCTACCCTTGACTGCTTCTGCCTCCAATAGATTTCCTAAGCACTAGTGTTTTAAGGAACAGCTTAAAAAGAGAATCCTAATGTGATTTCTTTATAATGGGTGTGTTCCTTATACTATCCTAGTGTCTAAACTCTTCTCCATGGCTGGACCCCCAAATAATATTCCTTTACGTGCTAAGGGGTATCTAGAGAGTGGGATAGGTTTAATAACTACCCTAACCCTAACGCGTACCCTAAACCTAACCCCTAACCTAACCCTAACACGTACCCTAATCCTAACCTGTACCCTAAACCGAGCCCTAACCCTAACACTAACCCTAACCCTAACCCTAACCCATACCCTACGCCGTACCCGAAGCCCTCCCCGAACCCGTACCCTAAGCCGTACCCTAAGCCTAACCCTAAGCCTAACCCTAACCCTAGGCTACCCTTGACTGCTTCTGCCTCCAATAGATTTCCTAAGCACTAGTGTTTTAAGGAACAGCTTAAAAAGAGAATCCTAATGTGATTTCTTTATAATGGGTGTGTTCCTTATCTTATCCTAGTGTCTAAACTCTTCTCCATGGCTGGACCCCCAAATAATATTCCTTTACGTGCTAAGGTGTAACTAGAGAGTGGGATAGGTTTAATAACTACCCTAACCCTAACGCGTACCCTAACGCTAACCCCTACCCTAACCCTAACACGTACCCTAATCCTAACCCGTACCCTAAACCGAGCCGTAACCCTAACACTAACCCTAACCCTAACCCTAACCCATACCCTACGCCGTACCCGAAGCCCTCCCCGAACCCGTACCCTAAGCCGTACCCTAAGCCTAACCCTAAGCCTAACCCTAACCCTAGGCTACCCTTGACTGTTTCTGCCTCCAATAGATTTCCTAAGCACTAGTGTTTTAAGGAACAGCTTAAAAAGTAAATCCTAATGTGATTTCTTTATAATGGGTGTGTTCCTTATCTAATCCTAGTGTCTAAACTCTTCTCCATGGCTGGACCCCCAAATAATATTCCTTCGTGTGCTAAGGTGTATCTAGAGAGTGGGATAGGTTTAATCACTACCCTAACCCTAACGCGTACCATAACCCTAACCCCTACCCTAAACCTAACACGTACCCTAATCCTAACCCGTACCCTAAACCGAGCCCTAACCCTAACACTAACCCTAACCCTAACCCTAACCCATACCCTACGCCGTACCCGAAGCCCTCCCCGAAACCGTACCCTAAGCCGTACCCTAAGCCTAACCCTAAGCCTAACCCTAACCCTAGGCTACCCTTGACTGCTTCTGCCTCCAATAGATTTCCTAAGCACTAGTGTTTTAAGGAACAGCTTAAAAAGAGAATCCTAATGTGATTTCTTTGTAATGGGTGTGTTCCTTATCTTTTCCTAGTGTCTAAACTCTTCTCCATGGCTGGACCCCCAAATAATATTCCTTTACGTGCTAAGGGGTAAGTAGAGAGTGGGATAGGTTTAATAACTACCCTAACCGTAACGCGTACCCTAACGGTAACCCCTGCCCTAACCCTAACACGTACCCTAATCCTAACCCGTACCCTAAACCGAGCCCTAACACTAACACTAACCCTAACCCTAACCCTAACCCATACCCTACGCCGTACCCGAAGCCCTCCCCGAACCCGTACCCTAAGCCGTACCCTAAGCCGTACCCTAAGCCTAACCCTAACCCTAGGCTACCCTTGACTGTTTCTGCCTCCAATAGATTTCCTAAGCACTAGTGTTTTAAGGAAGAGCTTAAAAAGTAAATCCTAATGTGATTTCTTTATAATGGGTGTGTTCCTTATCTAATCCTAGTGTCTAAACTCTTCTCCATGGCTGGACCCCCAAATAATATTCCTTCGTGTGCTAAGGGGTATCTAGAGAGTGGGATAGGTTTAATCACTACCCTAACCCTAACGCGTACCATAACCCTAACCCCTACCCTAACCCTAACACGTACCCTAATCCTAACCCGTACCCTAAACCGAGCCCTAACCCTAACACTAACCCTAACCCTAACCCTAACCCATACCCTACGCCGTACCCGAAGCCCTCCCCGAAACCGTACCCTAAGCCGTACCCTAAGCCTAACCCTAAGCCTAACCCTAACCCTAGGCTACCCTTGGCTGCTTCTGCCTCCAATAGATTTCCTAAGCACTAGGGTTTTAAGGAACAGCTTAAAAAGAGAATCCTAATGTGATTTCTTTGTAATGGGTGTGTTCCTTATCTTTTCCTAGTGTCTAAACTCTTCTCCATGGCTGGACCCCCAAATAATATTCCTTTACGTGCTAAGGGGTATCTAGAGAGTGGGATAGGTTTAATCACTACCCTAACCCTAACGCATACCATAACCCTAACGCCTACCCTAACCCTAACACGTACCCTAATCCTAACCCGTAACCTAAACCGAGCCCTAACCCTAACACTAACCATAACCCTAACCCTAACCCATACCCTACGCCGTACCCGAAGCCCTCCCCGAACCCGTACCCTAAGCCGTACCCTAAGCCTAACCCTAAGCCTAACTCTAACCCTAGGCTACCATTGACTGCTTCTGCCTCCAATAGATTTCCTAAGCACTAGTGTTTTAAGGAACAGCTTAAAAAGAGAATCCTAATGTGATTTCTTTATAATGTGTGTGTTCCTTATATTATCTTAGTGTCTAAACTCTTCTCCATGGCTGGACCCCCAAATAATATTCCTTTACGTGCTAAGGGGTATCTAGAGAGTGGGATAGGTTTAATAACTACCCTAACCCTAACGCGTACCCTAACCCTAACCCCTAACCTAACCCTAACACGTACCCTAATCCTAACCTGTACCCTAAACCGAGCCCTAACCCTAACACTAACCCTAAACCTAACCCTAACCCATACCCTACGCCGTACCCGAAGCCCTCCCCGAACCCGTACCCTAAGCCGTACCCTAAGCCTAACCCTAAGCCTAACCCTAACCCTAGGCTACCCTTGACTGCTTCTGCCTCCAATAGATTTCCTAAGCACTAGTGTTTTAAGGAACAGCTTAAAAAGAGAATCCTAATGTGATTTCTTTATAATGGGTGTGTTCCTTATCTTATCCTAGTGTCTAAACTCTTCTCCATGGCTGGACCCCCAAATAATATTCCTTTACGTGCTAAGGTGTAACTAGAGAGTGGGATAGGTTTAATAACTACCCTAACCCTAACGCGTACCCTAACGCTAACCCCTACCCTAACCCTAACACGTACCCTAATCCTAACCCGTACCCTAAACCGAGCCCTAACCCTAACACTAACCCTAACCCTAACCCTAACCCATACCCTACGCCGTACCCGAAGCCCTCCCCGAACCCGTACCCTAAGCCATACCCTAAGCCTAACCCTAACCCTAGGCTATCCTTGACTGCTTCTGCCTCCAATAGATTTCCTAACCACTAGTGTTTTAAGGAACAGCTTAGAAAGTGAATCCTAATGTGATTTCTTTATAATGGGTGTGTTCCTTATCTAATCCTAGTGTCTAAACTCTTCTCCATGGCTGGACCCCCAAATTATATTCCTTTATGTGCTAAGGGGTATCTAGAGAGTGGAATAGGTTTAATCACTACCCTAACCCTAACGCGTACCATAACCCTAACCCCTACCCTAACCCTAACACGTACCCTAATCCTAACCCGTACCCTAAACCGAGCCCTAACCCTAACACTAACCCTAACCCTAACCCTAACCCATACCCTACGCCGTTCCCGAAGCCCTCCCCGAACCCGTACCCTAAGCCGTACCCTAAGCCTAACCCTAAGCCTAACCCTAACCCTAGGCTACCCTTGACTGCTTCTGCCTCCAATAGATTTCCTAAGCACTAGTGTTTTAAGGAACAGCTTAAAAAGAGAATCCTAATGTGATTTCTTTATAATGGGTGTGTTCCTTATCTTTTCCTAGTGTCTAAACTCTTCTCCATGGCTGGACCCCCAAATAATATTCCTTTACGTGCTAAGGGGTAACTAGAGAGTGGGATAGGTTTAATAACTACCCTAACTGTAACGCGTACCCTAACGGTAACCCCTACCCTAACCCTAACACGTACCCTAATCCTAACCCGTACTCTAAACCGAGCCCTAACCCTAACACTAACCCTAACCCTAACCCTAACCCATACCCTACGCCGTACCCGAAGCCCTCCACGAACCCGTACCCTAAGCCGTACCCTAAGCCTAACCCTAAGCCTAACCCTAACCCTAGGCTACCCTTGACTGCTTCTGCCTCCAATAGGTTTCCTAAGCACTAGTGTTTTAAAGAACAGCTTAAAAAGAGAATCCTAATGTGATTTCTTTATAATGGGTGTGTTCCTTATCTAATCCTAGTGTCTAAACTCTTCTCCATGGCTGGACCCCCAAATAATATTCCTTTATGTGCTAAGGGGTATCTAGAGAGTGGGATAGTTTTAATCACTACCCTAACCCTAACGCGTACCATAACCCTAACCCCTACCCTAACCCTAACACGTACCCTAATCCTAACCCGTACCCTAAACCGAGCCCTAACCCTAACACTAACCCTAACCCTAACCCTAACCCATACCCTACGCCGTACCCAAAGCCCTCCCCGAACCCGTACCCTAAGCCGTACCCTAAGCCTAACCCTAAGCCTAACTCTAACCCTAGGCTACCCTTGACTGCTTCTGCCTCCAATAGATTTCCTAAGCACTAGTGTTTTAAGGAACAGCTTAAAAAGAGAATCCTAATGTGATTTCTTTATAATGTGTGTGCTCCTTATATTATCTTAGTGTCTAAACTCTTCTCCATGGCTGGACCCCCAAATAATATTCCTTTACGTGCTAAGGGGTATCTAGAGAGTGGGATAGGTTTAATAACTACCCTAACCCTAACGCGTACCCTAACCCTAACCCCTAACCTAACCCTAACACGTACCCTAATCCTAACCTGTACCCTAAACCGAGCCCTAACCCTAACACTAACCCTAACCCTAACCCATACCCTACGCCGTACCCGAAGCCCTCCACGAACCCGTACCCTAAGCTGTACCCTAAGCCTAACCCTAAGCCTAACCCTAACCCTAGGCTACCCTTGACTGCTTCTGCCTCCAATAGATTTCCTAAGCACTAGTGTTTTAAAGAACAGCTTAAAAAGAGAATCCTAATGTGATTTCTTTATAATGGGTGTGTTCCTTATCTTATCCTAGTGTGTAAACTCTTCTCCATGGCTGGACCCCCAAATAATATTCCTTTACGTGCTAAGGGGTAACTAGAGAGTGGGATAGGTTTAATAACTACCCTAACCCTAACGCGTACCCTAACGCTAACTCCTTCCCTAACCCTAACACGTACCCTAATCCTAACCCGTACCCTAAACCGAGCCCTAACACTAACACTAACCCTAACCCTAACCCTAACCCATACCCTACGCCGTACCCGAAGCCCTCCCCGAACCCGTACCCTAAGCCGTACCCTAAGCCTAACCCTAAGCCTAACCCTAACCCTAGGCTACCCTTGACTGTTTCTGCCTCCAATAGATTTCCTAAGCACTAGTGTTTTAAGGAAGAGCTTAAAAAGTAAATCCTAATGTGATTTCTTTATAATGGGTGTGTTCCTTATCTAATCCTAGTGTCTAAACTCTTCTCCATGGCTGGACCCCCAAATAATATTCCTTCGTGTGCTAAGGGGTATCTAGAGAGTGGGATAGGTTTAATCACTACCCTAACCCTAACGCGTACCATAACCCTAACCCCTACCCTAACCCTAACACGTACCCTAATCCTAACCCGTACCCTAAACCGAGCCCTAACCCTAACACTAACCCTAACCCTAACCCTAACCCATACCCTACGCCGTACCCGAAGCCCTCCCCGAAACTGTACCCTAAGCCGTACCCTAAGCCTAACCCTAAGCCTAACCCTAACCCTAGGCTACCCTTGGCTGCTTCTGCCTCCAATAGATTTCCTAAGCACTAGGGTTTTAAGGAACAGCTTAAAAAGAGAATCCTAATGTGATTTCTTTGTAATGAGTGTGTTCCTTATCTTTTCCTAGTGTCTAAACTCTTCTCCATGGCTGGACCCCCAAATAATATTCCTTTACGTGCTAAGGTGTATCTAGAGAGTGAGATAGGTTTAATCACTACCCTAACCCTAACGCATACCATAACCCTAACGCCTACCCTAACCCTAACACGTACCCTAATCCTAACCCGTACCCTAAACCGAGCCCTAACCCTAACACTAACCCTAACCCTAACCCTAACCCATACCCTACGCCGTACCCGAAGCCCTCCCCGAACCCGTACCCTAAGCCGTACCCTAAGCCTAACCCTAAGCCTAACTCTAACCCTAGGCTACCCTTGACTGCTTCTGCCTCCAATAGATTTCCTAAGCACTAGTGTTTTAAGGAACAGCTTAAAAAGAGAATCCTAATGTGATTTCTTTATAATGTGTGTGTTCCTTATATTATCTTAGTGTCTAAACTCTTCTCCATGGCTGGACCCCCAAATAATATTCCTTTACGTGCTAAGGGGTATCTAGAGAGTGGGATAGGTTTAATAACTACCCTAACCCTAACGCGTACCCTAACCCTAACCCCTAACCTAACCCTAACACGTACCCTAATCCTAACCTGTACCCTAAACCGAGCCCTAACCCTAACACTAACCCTAAACCTAACCCTAACCCATACCCTACGCCGTACCCGAAGCCCTCCCCGAACCCGTACCCTAAGCCGTACCCTAAGCCTAACCCTAAGCCTAACCCTAACCCTAGGCTACCCTTGACTGCTTCTGCCTCCAATAGATTTCCTAAGCACTAGTGTTTTAAGGAACAGCTTAAAAAGAGAATCCTAATGTGATTTCTTTATAATGGGTGTGTTCCTTATCTTATCCTAGTGTCTAAACTCTTCTCCATGGCTGGACCCCCAAATAATATTCCTTTACGTGCTAAGGTGTAACTAGAGAGTGGGATAGGTTTAATAACTACCCTAACCCTAACGCGTACCCTAACGCTAACCCCTACCCTAACCCTAACACGTACCCTAATCCTAACCCGTACCCTAAACCGAGCCCTAATCCTAACACTAACCCTAACCCTAACCCTAACCCATACCCTACGCCGTACCCGAAGCCCTCCCCGAACCCGTACCCTAAGCCGTACCCTAAGCCTAACCCTAAGCCTAACCCTAACCCTAGGCTACCCTTGACTGCTTCTGCCTCCAATAGATTTCCTAAGCACTAGTGTTTTAAGGAACAGCTTAAAAAGTAAATCCTAATGTGATTTCTTTATAATGGGTGTGTTCCTTATCTAATCCTAGTGTCTAAACTCTTCTCCATGGCTGGACCCCCAAATAATGTTCCTTTATGTGCTAAGGGGTATCTAGAGAGTGGGATAGGTTTAATCACTATCCTAACCCTAACGCGTACCATAACCCTAACCCCTACCCTAACCCTAACACGTACCCTAATCCTAACCCGTACCCTAAACCGAGCCCTAACCCTAACACTAACCCTAACCCTAACCCTAACCCATACCCTACGCCGTACCCGAAGCCCTCCCCGAACCCGTACCCTAAGCCGTACCCTAAGCCTAACCCTAAGCCTAACCCTAACCCTAGGCTACCCTTGACTGCTTCTGCCTCCAATAGATTTCCTAAGCACTAGTGTTTTAAGGAACAGCTTAAAAAGAGAATCCTAATGTGATTTCTTTGTAATGGGTGTGTTCCTTATCTTTTCCTAGTGTCTAAACTCTTCTCCATGGCTGGACCCCCAAATAATATTCCTTTACGTGCTAAGGGGTAAGTAGAGAGTGGGATAGGTTTAATAACTACCCTAACCGTAACGCGTACCCTAACGGTAACCCCTGCCCTAACCCTAACACGTACCCTAATCCTAACCCGTACCCTAAACCGAGCCCTAACCCTAACACTAACCCTAACCCTAACCCTAACCCATACCCTACGCCGTACCCGAAGCCCTCCCCGAACCCGTACCATAAGCCTAACCCTAAGCCTAACTCTAACCCTAGGCTACCCTTGACTGCTTCTGCCTCCAATAGATTTCCTAAGCACTAGTGTTTTAAGGAACAGCTTAAAAAGAGAATCCTAATGTGATTTCTTTATAATGTGTGTGTTCCTTATATTATCTTAGTGTCTAAACTCTTCTCCATGGCTGGACCCCCAAATAATATTCCTTTACGTGCTAAGGGGTATCTAGAGAGTGGGATAGGTTTAATAACTACCCTAACCCTAACGCGTACCCTAACCCTAACCCCTAACCTAACCCTAACACGTACCCTAATCCTAACCTGTACCCTAAACCGAGCCCTAACCCTAACACTAACCCTAAACCTAACCCTAACCCATACCCTACGCCGTACACGAAGCCCTCCCCGAACCCGTACCCTAAGCCGTACCCTACGCCTAACCCTAAGCCTAACCCTAACCCTAGGCTACCCTTGACTGCTTCTGCCTCCAATAGATTTCCTAAGCACTAGTGTTTTAAGGAAGAGCTTAAAAAGAGAATCCTAATGTGATTTCTTTATAATGGGTGTGTTCCTTATCTTATCCTAGTGTCTAAACTCTTCTCCATGGCTGGACCCCCAAATAATATTCCTTTACGTGCTAAGGTGTAACTAGAGAGTGGGATAGGTTTAATAACTACCCTAACCCTAACGCGTACCCTAACGCTAACCCCTACCCTAACCCTAACACGTACCCTAATCCTAACCCGTACCCTAAACCGAGCCCTAACCCTAACACTAACCCTAACCCTAACCCTAACCCATACCCTACGCCGTACCCGAAGCCCTCCCCGAACCCGTACCCTAAGCCATACCCTAAGCCTAACCCTAACCCTAGGCTATCCTTGACTGCTTCTGCCTCCAATAGATTTCCTAACCACTAGTGTTTTAAGGAACAGCTTAGAAAGTGAATCCTAATGTGATTTCTTTATAATGGGTGTGTTCCTTATCTAATCCTAGTGTCTAAACTCTTCTCCATGGCTGGACCCCCAAATTATATTCCTTTATGTGCTAAGGGGTATCTAGAGAGTGGAATAGGTTTAATCACTACCCTAACCCTAACGCGTACCATAACCCTAACCCCTACCCTAACCCTAACACGTACCCTAATCCTAACCCGTACCCTAAACCGAGCCCTAACCCTAACACTAACCCTAACCCTAACCCTAACCCATACCCTACGCCGTTCCCGAAGCCCTCCCCGAACCCGTACCCTAAGCCGTACCCTAAGCCTAACCCTAAGCCTAACCCTAACCCTAGGCTACCCTTGACTGCTTCTGCCTCCAATAGATTTCCTAAGCACTAGTGTTTTAAGGAACAGCTTAAAAAGAGAATCCTAATGTGATTTCTTTATAATGGGTGTGTTCCTTATCTTTTCCTAGTGTCTAAACTCTTCTCCATGGCTGGACCCCCAAATAATATTCCTTTACGTGCTAAGGGGTAACTAGAGAGTGGGATAGGTTTAATAACTACCCTAACCGTAACGCGTACCCTAACGGTAACCCCTACCCTAACCCTAACACGTACCCTAATCCTAACCCGTACCCTAAACCGAGCCCTAACCCTAACACTAACCCTAACCCTAACCCTAACCCATACCCTACGCCGTACCCGAAGCCCTCCCCAAACCCGTACCCTAAGCCGTACCCTAAGCCTAACCCTAAGCCTAACCCTAACCCTAGGCTACCCTTGACTGCTTCTGCCTCCAATAGATTTCCTAAGCACTAGTGTTTTAAGGAACAGCTTAAAAAGAGAATCCTAATGTGATTTCTTTATAATGTGTGTGTTCCTTATATTATCTTAGTGTCTAAACTCTTCTCCATGGCTGGACCCCCAAATTATATTCCTTTACGTGCTAAGGGGTATCTAGAGAGTGGGATAGGTTTAATAACTACCCTAACCCTAACGCGTACCCTAACCCTAACCCCTAACCTAACCCTAACACGTACCCTAATCCTAACCCGTACCCTAAACCGAGCCCTAACCCTAACACTAACCCTAACCCTAACCCTAACCCATACCCTACGCCGTACCCGAAGCCCTCCACGAACCCGTAACCTAAGCTGTACCCTAAGCCTAACCCTAAGCCTAACCCTAACCCTAGGCTACCCTTGACTGCTTCTGCCTCCAATAGATTTCCTAAGCACTAGTGTTTTAAAGAACAGCTTAAAAAGAGAATCCTAATGTGATTTCTTTATAATGGGTGTGTTCCTTATCTTATCCTAGTGTGTAAACTCTTCTCCATGGCTGGACCCCCAAATAATATTCCTTTACGTGCTAAGGGGTAACTAGAGAGTGGGATAGGTTTAATAACTACCCTACCCTAACGCGTACCCTAACGCTAACTCCTTCCCTAACCCTAACACGTACCCTAATCCTAACCCGTACCCTAAACCGAGCCCTAACACTAACACTAACCCTAACCCTAACCCTAACCCATACCCTACGCCGTACCCGAAGCCCTCCCCGAACCCGTACCCTAAGCCGTACCCTAAGCCGTACCCTAAGCCTAACCCTAACCCTAGGCTACCCTTGACTGTTTCTGCCTCCAATAGATTTCCTAAGCACTAGTGTTTTAAGGAAGAGCTTAAAAAGTAAATCCTAATGTGATTTCTTTATAATGGGTGTGTTCCTTATCTAATCCTAGTGTCTAAACTCTTCTCCATGGCTGGACCCCCAAATAATATTCCTTCGTGTGCTAAGGGGTATCTAGAGAGTGGGATAGGTTTAATCACTACCCTAACCCTAACGCGTACCATAACCCTAACCCCTACCCTAACCCTAACACGTACCCTAATCCTAACCCGTACCCTAAACCGAGCCCTAACCCTAACACTAACCCTAACCCTAACCCTAACCCATACCCTACGCCGTACCCGAAGCCCTCCCCGAAACCGTACCCTAAGCCGTACCCTAAGCCTAACCCTAAGCCTAACCCTAACCCTAGGCTACCCTTGGCTGCTTCTGCCTCCAATAGATTTCCTAAGCACTAGGGTTTTAAGGAACAGCTTAAAAAGAGAATCCTAATGTGATTTCTTTGTAATGGGTGTGTTCCTTATCTTTTCCTAGTGTCTAAACTCTTCTCCATGGCTGGACCCCCAAATAATATTCCTTTACGTGCTAAGGGGTATCTAGAGAGTGGGATAGGTTTAATCACTACCCTAACCCTAACGCATACCATAACCCTAACGCCTACCCTAACCCTAACACGTACCCTAATCCTAACCCGTACTCTAAACCGAGCCCTAACCCTAACACTAACCCTAACCCTAACCCTAACCCATACCCTACGCCGTACCCGAAGCCCTCCCCGAACCCGTACCCTAAGCCGTACCCTAAGCCTAACCCTAAGCCTAACTCTAACCCTAGGCTACCATTGACTGCTTCTGCCTCCAATAGATTTCCTAAGCACTAGTGTTTTAAGGAACAGCTTAAAAAGAGAATCCTAATGTGATTTCTTTATAATGTGTGTGTTCCTTATATTATCTTAGTGTCTAAACTCTTCTCCATGGCTGGACCCCCAAATAATATTCCTTTACGTGCTAAGGGGTATCTAGAGAGTGGGATAGGTTTAATAACTACCCTAACCCTAACGCGTACCCTAACCCTAACCCCTAACCTAACCCTAACACGTACCCTAATCCTAACCTGTACCCTAAACCGAGCCCTAACCCTAACACTAACCCTAAACCTAACCCTAACCCATACCCTACGCCGTACCCGAAGCCCTCCCCGAACCCGTACCCTAAGCCGTACCCTAAGCCTAACCCTAAGCCTAACCCTAACCCTAGGCTACCCTTGACTGCTTCTGCCTCCAATAGATTTCCTAAGCACTAGTGTTTTAAGGAACAGCTTAAAAAGAGAATCCTAATGTGATTTCTTTATAATGGGTGTGTTCCTTATCTTATCCTAGTGTCTAAACTCTTCTCCATGGCTGGACCCCCAAATAATATTCCTTTACGTGCTAAGGTGTAACTAGAGAGTGGGATAGGTTTAATAACTACCCTAACCCTAACGCGTACCCTAACGCTAACCCCTACCCTAACCCTAACACGTACCCTAATCCTAACCCGTACCCTAAACCGAGCCCTAACCCTAACACTAACCCTAACCCTAACCCTAACCCATACCCTACGCCGTACCCGAAGCCCTCCCCGAACCCGTACCCTAAGCCATACCCTAAGCCTTACCCTAACCCTAGGCTATCCTTGACTGCTTCTGCCTCCAATAGATTTCCTAACCACTAGTGTTTTAAGGAACAGCTTAGAAAGTGAATCCTAATGTGATTTCTTTATAATGGGTGTGTTCCTTATCTAATCCTAGTGTCTAAACTCTTCTCCATGGATGGACCCCCAAATTATATTCCTTTATGTGCTAAGGGGTATCTAGAGAGTGGAATAGGTTTAATCACTACCCTAACCCTAACGCGTACCATAACCCTAACCCCTACCCTAACCCTAACACGTACCCTAATCCTAACCCGTACCCTAAACCGAGCCCTAACCCTAACACTAACCCTAACCCTAACCCTAACCCATACCCTACGCCGTTCCCGAAGCCCTCCCCGAACCCGTACCCTAAGCCGTACCCTAAGCCTAACCCTAAGCCTAACCCTAACCCTAGGCTACCCTTGACTGCTTCTGCCTCCAATAGATTTCCTAAGCACTAGTGTTTTAAGGAACAGCTTAAAAAGAGAATCCTAATGTGATTTCTTTATAATGGGTGTGTTCCTTATCTTTTCCTAGTGTCTAAACTCTTCTCCATGGCTGGACCCCCAAATAATATTCCTTTACGTGCTAAGGGGTAACTAGAGAGTGGGATAGGTTTAATAACTACCCTAACCGTAACGCGTACCCTAACGGTAACCCCTACCCTAACCCTAACACGTACCCTAATCCTAACCCGTACCCTAAACCGAGCCCTAACCCTAACACTAACCCTAACCCTAACCCTAACCCATACCCTACGCCGTACCCGAAGCCCTCCACGAACCCGTACCCTAAGCCGTACCCTAAGCCTAACCCTAAGCCTAACCCTAACCCTAGGCTACCCTTGACTGCTTCTGCCTCCAATAGGTTTCCTAAGCACTAGTGTTTTAAAGAACAGCTTAAAAAGAGAATCCTAATGTGATTTCTTTATAATGGGTGTGTTCCTTATCTAATCCTAGTGTCTAAACTCTTCTCCATGGCTGGACCCCCAAATAATATTCCTTTATGTGCTAAGGGGTATCTAGAGAGTGGGATAGTTTTAATCACTACCCTAACCCTAACGCGTACCATAACCCTAACCCCTACCCTAACCCTAACACGTACCCTAATCCTAACCCGTACCCTAAACCGAGCCCTAACCCTAACACTAACCCTAACCCTTACCCTAACCCATACCCTACGCCGTACCCGAAGCCCTCCACGAACCCGTACCCTAAGCCGTACCCTAAGCCTAACCCTAAGCCTAACCCTAACCCTAGGCTACCCTTGACTGCTTCTGCCTCCAATAGATTTCCTAAGCACTAGTGTTTTAAAGAACAGCTTAAAAAGAGAATCCCAATGTGATTTCTTTATAATGGGTGTGTTCCTTATCTTATCCTAGTGTGTAAACTCTTCTCCATGGCTGGACCCCCAAATAATATTCCTTTACGTGCTAAGGGGTAACTAGAGAGTGGGATAGGTTTAATAACTACCCTAACCCTAACGCGTACCCTAACGCTAACTCCTTCCCTAACCCTAACACGTACCCTAATCCTAACCCGTACCCTAAACCGAGCCCTAACACTAACACTAACCCTAACCCTAACCCTAACCCATACCCTACGCCGTACCCGAAGCCCTCCCCGAACCCGTACCCTAAGCCGTACCCTAAGCCTAACCCTAAGCCTAACCCTAACCCTAGGCTACCCTTGACTGTTTCTGCCTCCAATAGATTTCCTAAGCACTAGTGTTTTAAGGAAGAGCTTAAAAAGTAAATCCTAATGTGATTTCTTTATAATGGGTGTGTTCCTTATCTAATCCTAGTGTCTAAACTCTTCTCCATGGCTGGACCCCCAAATAATATTCCTTCGTGTGCTAAGGGGTATCTAGAGAGTGGGATAGGTTTAATCACTACCCTAACCCTAACGCGTACCATAACCCTAACCCCTACCCTAACCCTAACACGTACCCTAATCCTAACCCGTACCCTAAACCGAGCCCTAACCCTAACACTAACCCTAACCCTAACCCTAACCCATACCCTACGCCGTACCCGAAGCCCTCCCCGAAACTGTACCCTAAGCCGTACCCTAAGCCTAACCCTAAGCCTAACCCTAACCCTAGGCTACCCTTGGCTGCTTCTGCCTCCAATAGATTTCCTAAGCACTAGGGTTTTAAGGAACAGCTTAAAAAGAGAATCCTAATGTGATTTCTTTGTAATGAGTGTGTTCCTTATCTTTTCCTAGTGTCTAAACTCTTCTCCATGGCTGGACCCCCAAATAATATTCCTTTACGTGCTAAGGTGTATCTAGAGAGTGGGATAGGTTTAATCACTACCCTAACCCTAACGCATACCATAACCCTAACGCCTACCCTAACCCTAACACGTACCCTAATCCTAACCCGTACCCTAAACCGAGCCCTAACCCTAACACTAACCCTAACCCTAACCCTAACCCATACCCTACGCCGTACCCGAAGCCCTCCCCGAACCCGTACCCTAAGCCGTACCCTAAGCCTAACCCTAAGCCTAACTCTAACCCTAGGCTACCCTTGACTGCTTCTGCCTCCAATAGATTTCCTAAGCACTAGTGTTTTAAGGAACAGCTTAAAAAGAGTATCCTAATGTGATTTCTTTATAATGTGTGTGTTCCTTATATTATCTTAGTGTCTAAACTCTTCTCCATGGCTGGACCCCCAAATAATATTCCTTTACGTGCTAAGGGGTATCTAGAGAGTGGGATAGGTTTAATAACTACCCTAACCCTAACGCGTACCCTAACCCTAACCCCTAACCTAACCCTAACACGTACCCTAATCCTAACCTGTACCCTAAACCGAGCCCTAACCCTAACACTAACCCTAAACCTAACCCTAACCCATACCCTACGCCGTACCCGAAGCCCTCCCCGAACCCGTACCCTAAGCCGTACCCTAAGCCTAACCCTAAGCCTAACCCTAACCCTAGGCTACCCTTGACTGCTTCTGCCTCCAATAGATTTCCTAAGCACTAGTGTTTTAAGGAACAGCTTAAAAAGAGAATCCTAATGTGATTTCTTTATAATGGGTGTGTTCCTTATCTTATCCTAGTGTCTAAACTCTTCTCCATGGCTGGACCCCCAAATAATATTCCTTTACGTGCTAAGGTGTAACTAGAGAGTGGGATAGGTTTAATAACTACCCTAACCCTAACGCGTACCCTAACGCTAACCCCTACCCTAACCCTAACACGTACCCTAATCCTAACCCGTACCCTAAACCGAGCCCTAATCCTAACACTAACCCTAACCCTAACCCTAACCCATACCCTACGCCGTACCCGAAGCCCTCCCCGAACCCGTACCCTAAGCCGTACCCTAAGCCTAACCCTAAGCCTAACCCTAACCCTAGGCTACCCTTGACTGCTTCTGCCTCCAATCGATTTCCTAAGCACTAGTGTTTTAAGGAACAGCTTAAAAATTAAATCCTAATGTGATTTCTTTATAATGGGTGTGTTCCTTATCTAATCCTAGTGTCTAAACTCTTCTCCATGGCTGGACCCCCAAATAATGTTCCTTTATGTGCTAAGGGGTATCTAGAGAGTGGGATAGGTTTAATCACTATCCTAACCCTAACGCGTACCATAACCCTAACCCCTACCCTAACCCTAACACGTACCCTAATCCTAACCCGTACCCTAAACCGAGCCCTAACCCTAACACTAACCCTAACCCTAACCCTAACCCATACCCTACGCCGTACCCGAAGCCCTCCCCGAACCCGTACCCTAAGCCGTACCCTAAGCCTAACCCTAAGCCTAACCCTAACCCTAGGCTACCCTTGACTGCTTCTGCCTCCAATAGATTTCCTAAGCACTAGTGTTTTAAGGAACAGCTTAAAAAGAGAATCCTAATGTGATTTCTTTATAATGGGTGTGTTCCTTATCTTTTCCTAGTGTCTAAACTCTTCTCCATGGCTGGACCCCCAAATAATGTTCCTTTATGTGCTAAGGGGTATCTAGAGAGTGGGATAGGTTTAATCACTATCCTAACCCTAACGCGTACCATAACCCTAACCCCTACCCTAACCCTAACACGTACCCTAATCCTAACCCGTACCCTAAACCGAGCCCTAACCCTAACACTAACCCTAACCCTAACCCTAACCCATACCCTACGCCGTACCCGAAGCCCTCCCCGAACCCGTACCCTAAGCCGTACCCTAAGCCTAACCCTAAGCCTAACCCTAACCCTAGGCTACCCTTGACTGCTTCTGCCTCCAATAGATTTCCTAAGCACTAGTGTTTTAAGGAACAGCTTAAAAAGAGAATCCTAATGTGATTTCTTTATAATGGGTGTGTTCCTTATCTTTTCCTAGTGTCTAAACTCTTCTCCATGGCTGGACCCCCAAATAATATTCCTTTACGTGCTAAGGGGTATCTAGAGAGTGGGATAGGTTTAATCACTACCCTAACCCTAACGCGTACCATAACCCTAACGCCTACCCTAACCCTAACACGTACCCTAATCCTAACCCGTACCCTAAACCGAGCCCTAACCCTAACACTAACCCTAACCCTAACCCTAACCCATACCCTACGCCGTACCCGAAGCCCTCCCCGAACCCGTACCCTAAGCCGTACCCTAAGCCTAACCCTAAGCCTAACTCTAACCCTAGGCTACCCTTGACTGCTTCTGCCTCCAATAGATTTCCTAAGCACTAGTGTTTTAAGGAACAGCTTAAAAAGAGAATCCTAATGTGATTTCTTTATAATGTGTGTGTTCCTTATATTATCTTAGTGTCTAAACTCTTCTCCATGGCTGGACCCCCAAATAATATTCCTTTACGTGCTAAGGGGTATCTAGAGAGTGGGATAGGTTTAATAACTACCCTAACCCTAACGCGTTTCCTAACCCTAACCCCTAACCTAACCCTAACACGTACCCTAATCCTAACCTGTACCCTAAACCGAGCCCTAACCCTAACACTAACCCTAAACCTAACCCTAACCCATAACCTATGCCGTACCCGAAGCCCTCCCCGAACCCGTACCCTAAGCCGTACCCTAAGCCTAACCCTAAGCCTAACCCTAACCCTAGGCTACCCTTGACTGCTTCTGCCTCCAATAGATTTCCTAAGCACTAGTGTTTTAAGGAAAAGCTTAAAAAGAGAATCCTAATGTGATTTCTTTATAATGGGTGTGTTCCTTATCTTATCCTAGTGTCTAAACTCTTCTCCATGGCTGGACCCCCAAATAATATTCCTTTACGTGCTAAGGTGTAACTAGAGAGTGGGATAGGTTTAATAACTACCCTAACCCTAACGCGTACCCTAACCCTAACCCCTACTCTAACCCTAACACGTACCCTAATCCTAAACCGTACCCTAAACCGAGCCTTAACCCTAACAAAACCCTAACCCTAACCCTAACCCATACCCTACGCCGTACCCGAAGCCCTCCCCGAACCCGTACCCTAAGCCGTACCCTAAGCCTAACCCTAAGCCTAACCCTAACCCTAGGCTACCCTTGACTGCTTCTGCCTCCAATAGATTTCCTAAGCACTAGTGTTTTAAGGAACAGCTTAAAAAGTAAATCCTAATGTGATTTCTTTATAATAGGTGTGTTCCTTATCTAATCCTAGTGTCTAAACTCTTCTCCATGGCTGGACCCCCAAATAATGTTCCTTTATGTGCTAAGGGGTATCTAGAGAGTGGGATAGGTTTAATCACTACCCTAACCCTAACGCGTACCATAACCCTAACCCCTACCCTAAACCTAACACGTACCCTAATCCTAACCCGTACCCTAAACCGAGCCCTAACCCTAACACTAACCCTAACCCTAACCCTAACCCATACCCTACGCCGTACCCGAAGCCCTCCCCGAACCCGTACCCTAAGCCGTACCCTAAGCCTAACCCTAAGCCTAACCCTAACCCTAGGCTACCCTTGACTGCTTCTGCCTCCAATAGATTTCCTAAGCACTAGTGTTTTAAGGAACAGCTTAAAAAGAGAATCCTAATGTGATTTCTTTATAATGGGTGTGTTCCTTATCTTTTCCTAGTGTCTAAACTCTTCTCCATGGCTGGACCCCCAAATAATATTCCTTTACGTGCTAAGGGGTAAGTAGAGAGTGGGATAGGTTTAAAAACTACCCTAACCGTAACGCGTACCCTAACGGTAACCCCTACCCTAACCCTAACACGTACCCTAATCCTAACCCGTACCCTAAACCGAGCCCTAACCCTAACACTAACCCTAACCCTAACCCTAACCCATACCCTACGCCGTACCCGAAGCCCTCCCCGAACCCGTACCCTAAGCCGTACCCTAAGCCTAACCCTAACCCTAGGCTACCCTTGACTGCTTCTGCCTCCAATAGATTTCCTAAGCACTAGTGTTTTAAAGAACAGCTTAAAAAGAGAATCCTAATGTGATTTCTTTATAATGGGTGTGTTCCTTATCTTTTCCTAGTGTCTAAACTCTTCTCCATGGCTGGACCCCCAAATAATATTCCTTTACGTGCTAAGGGGTATCTAGAGAGTGGGATAGGTTTAATCACTACCCTAACCCTAACGCGTACCATAACCCTAACGCCTACCCTAACCCTAACACGTACCCTAATCCTAACCCGTACCCTAAACCGAGCCCTAACCCTAACACTAACCCTAACCCTAACCCTAACCCATACCCTACGCCGTACCCGAAGCCCTCCCCGAACCCGTACCCTAAGCCGTACCCTAAGCCTAACCCTAAGCCTAACTCTAACCCTAGGCTACCCTTGACTGCTTCTGCCTCCAATAGATTTCCTAAGCACTAGTGTTTTAAGGAACAGCTTAAAAAGAGAATCCTAATGTGATTTCTTTATAATGTGTGTGTTCCTTATATTATCTTAGTGTCTAAACTCTGCTCCATGGCTGGACCCCCAAATAATATTCCTTTACGTGCTAAGGGGTATCTAGAGAGTGGGATAGGTTTAATAACTACCCTAACCCTAACGCGTACCCTAACCCTAACCCCTAACCTAACCCTAACACGTACCCTAATCCTAACCCATACCCTAAACCGAGCCCTAACCCTAACACTAACCCTAACCCTAACCCTAACCCATACCCTACGCCGTACCCGAAGCCCTCCCCGAACCCGTACCCTAAGCCGTACCCTAAGCCTAACCCTAAGCCTAACTCTAACCCTAGGCTACCCTTGACTGCTTCTGCCTCCAATAGATTTCCTAAGCACTAGTGTTTTAAGGAACAGCTTAAAAAGAGAATCCTAATGTGATTTCTTTATAATTTGTGTGTTCCTTATATTATCTTAGTGTCTTAACTCTTCTCCATGGCTGGACCCCCAAATAATATTCCTTTACGTGCTAAGGGGTATCTAGAGAGTGGGATAGGTTTAATAACTACCCTAACCCTAACGCGTACCCTAACCCTAACCCCTAACCTAATCCTAACACGTACCCTAATCCTAACCTGTACCCTAAACCGAGCGCTAACCCTAACACTAACCCGAACCCTAACCCTAACCCATACCCTACGCCGTACCCGAAACCCTCCCCGAACCCGTACCCTAAGCCGTACCCTAAGCCTAACCCTAAGCCTAACCCTAACCCTAGGCTACCCTTGACTGCTTCTGCCTCCAATAGATTTCCTAAGCACTAGTGTTTTAAGGAACAGCTTAAAAAGAGAATCCTAATGTGATTTCTTTATAATGGGTGTGTTCCTTATACTATCCTAGTGTCTAAACTCTTCTCCATGGCTGGACCCCCAAATAATATTCCTTTACGTGCTAAGGGGTATCTAGAGAGTGGGATAGGTTTAATAACTACCCTAACCCTAACGCGTACCCTAACCCTAACCCCTAACCTAACACTAACACGTACCCTAATCCTAACCTGTACCCTAAACCGAGCCCTAACCCTAAAACTAACCCTAACCCTAACCCTAACCCATACCCTACGCCGTACCCGAAGCCCTCCCCGAACCCGTACCCTAAGCCGTACCCTAAGCCTAACCCTAAGCCTAACCCTAACCCTAGGCTACCCTTGACTGCTTCTGCCTCCAATAGATTTCCTAAGCACTAGTGTTTTAAGGAACAGCTTAAAAAGAAAATCCTAATGTGATTTCTTTATAATGGGTGTGTTCCTTATCTTATCCTAGTGTCTAAACTCTTCTCCATGGCTGGACCCCCAAATAATATTCCTTTACGTGCTAAGGTGTAACTAGAGAGTGGGATAGGTTTAATAACTACCCTAACCCTAACGCGTACCCTAACGCTAACCCCTACCCTAACCCTAACACGTACCCTAATCCTAACCCGTACCCTAAACCGAGCCCTAACCCTAACACTAACCCTAACCCTAACCCTAACCCATACCCTACGCCGTACCCGAAGCCCTCCCCGAACCCGTACCCTAAGCCGTACCCTAAGCCTAACCCTAACCCTAGGCTACCCTTGACTGCTTCTGCCTCCAATAGATTTCCTAACCACTAGTGTTTTAAGGAACAGCTTAGAAAGTGAATCCTAATGTGATTTCTTTATAATGGGTGTGTTCCTTATCTAATCCTAGTGTCTAAACTCTTCTCCATGGCTGGACCCCCAAATTATATTCCTTTATGTGCTAAGGGGTATCTAGAGAGTGGGATAGGTTTAATCACTACCCTAACCCTAACGCGTACCATAACCCTAACCCCTACCCTAACCCTAACACGTACCCTAATCCTAACCCGTACCCTAAACCGAGCCCTAACCCTAACACTAACCCTAACCCTAACCCTAACCCATACCCTACGCCGTACCCGAAGCCCTCCCCGAACCCGTACCCTAAGCCGTACCCTAAGCCTAACCCTAAGCCTAACCCTAACCCTAGGCTACCCTTGACTGCTTCTGCCTCCAATAGATTTCCTAAGCACTAGGGTTTTAAGGAACAGCTTAAAAAGAGAATCCTAATGTGATTTCTTTGTAATGGGTGTGTTCCTTATCTTTTCCTAGTGTCTAAACACTTCTCCATGGCTGGACCCCCAAATAATATTCCTTTACGTGCTAAGGGGTATCTAGAGAGTGGGATAGGTTTAATCACTACCCTAACCCTAACGCGTACCATAACCCTAACCCCTACCCTAACCCTAACACGTACCCTAATCCTAACCCGTACCCTAAACCGAGCCCTAACCCTAACACTAACCCTAACCCTAACCCTAACCCATACCCTACGCCGTACCCGAAGCCCTCCCCGAACCCGTACCCTAAGCCGTACCCTAAGCCTAACCCTAAGCCTAACTCTAACCCTAGGCTACCCTTGACTGCTTCTGCCTCCAATAGATTTCCTAAGCACTAGTGTTTTAAGGAACAGCTTAAAAAGAGAATCCTAATGTGATTTCTTTATAATGTGTGTGTTCCTTATATTATCTTAGTGTCTAAACTCTTCTCCATGGCTGGACCCCCAAATAATATTCCTTTACGTGCTAAGGGGTATCTAGAGAGTGGGATAGGTTTAATAACTACCCTAACCCTAACGCGTACCCTAACCCTAACCCCTAACCTAACCCTAACACGTACCCTAATCCTAACCTGTACCCTAAACCGAGCCCTAACCCTAACACTAACCCTAAACCTAACCCTAACCCATACCCTACGCCGTACACGAAGCCCTCCCCGAACCCGTACCCTAAGCCGTACCCTAAGCCTAACCCTAAGCCTAACCCTAACCCTAGGCTACCCTTGACTGCTTCTGCCTCCAATAGATTTCCTAAGCACTAGTGTTTTAAGGAACAGCTTAAAAAGAGAATCCTAATGTGATTTCTTTATAATGGGTGTGTTCCTTATCTTATCCTAGTGTCTAAACTCTTCTCCATGGCTGGACCCCCAAATAATATTCCTTTACGTGCTAAGGTGTAACTAGAGAGTGGGATAGGTTTAATAACTACCCTAACCCTAACGCGTACCCTAACGCTAACCCCTACCCTAACCCTAACACGTACCCTAATCCTAACCCGTACCCTAAACCGAGCCCTAACCCTAACACTAACCCTAACCCTAACCCTAACCCATACCCTACGCCGTACCCGAAGCCCTCCCCGAACCCGTACCCTAAGCCGTACCCTAAGCCTAACCCTAACCCTAGGCTATCCTTGACTGCTTCTGCCTCCAATAGATTTCCTAACCACTAGTGTTTTAAGGAACAGCTTAGAAAGTGAATCCTAATGTGATTTCTTTATAATGGGTGTGTTCCTTATCTAATCCTAGTGTCTAAACTCTTCTCCATGGCTGGACTCCCAAATTATATTCCTTTATGTGCTAAGGGGTATCTAGAGAGTGGGATAGGTTTAATCACTACCCTAACCCTAACGCGTACCATAACCCTAACCCCTACCCTAACCCTAACACGTACCCTAATCCTAACCCGTACCCTAAACCGAGCCCTAACCCTAACACTAACCCTAACCCTAACCCTAACCCATACCCTACGCCGTTCCCGAAGCCCTCCCCGAACCCGTACCCTAAGCCGTACCCTAAGCCTAACCCTAAGCCTAACCCTAACCCTAGGCTACCCTTGACTGCTTCTGCCTCCAATAGATTTCCTAAGCACTAGTGTTTTAAGAAACAGCTTAAAAAGAGAATCCTAATGTGATTTCTTTATAATGGGTGTGTTCCTTATCTTTTCCTAGTGTCTAAACTCTTCTCCATGGCTGGACCCCCAAATAATATTCCTTTACGTGCTAAGGGGTAACTAGAGAGTGGGATAGGTTTAATAACTACCCTAACCGTAACGCGTACCCTAACGGTAACCCCTACCCTAACCCTAACACGTACCCTAATCCTAACCCGTACCCTAAACCGAGCCCTAACCCTAACACTAACCCTAACCCTAACCCTAACCCATACCCTACGCCGTACCCGAAGCCCTCCCCGAACCCGTACCCTAAGCCGTACCCTAAGCCTAACCCTAAGCCTAACCCTAACCCTAGGCTACCCTTGACTGCTTCTGCCTCCAATAGGTTTCCTAAGCACTAGTGTTTTAAGGAACAGCTTAAAAAGAGAATCCTAATGTGATTTCTTTATAATGTGTGTGTTCCTTATATTATCTTAGTGTCTAAACTCTTCTCCATGGCTGGACCCCCAAATAATATTCCTTTACGTGCTAAGGGGTATCTAGAGAGTGGGATAGGTTTAATAACTACCCTAACCCTAACGCGTACCCTAACCCTAACCCCTAACCTAACCCTAACACGTACCCTAATCCTAACCTGTACCCTAAACCGAGCCCTAACCCTAACACTAACCCTAACCCTAACCCTAACCCATACCCTACGCCGTACACGAAGCCCTCCACGAACCCGTACCCTAAGCTGTACCCTAAGCCTAACCCTAAGCCTAACCCTAAACCTAGGCTACCCTTGACTGCTTCTGCCTCCAATAGATTTCCTAAGCACTAGTGTTTTAAAGAACAGCTTAAAAAGAGAATCCTAATGTGATTTCTTTATAATGGGTGTGTTCCTTATCTTATCCTAGTGTGTAAACTCTTCTCCATGGCTGGACCCCCAAATAATATTCCTTTACGTGCTAAGGGGTAACTAGAGAGTGGGATAGGTTTAATAACTACCCTAACCCTAACGCGTACCCTAACGCTAACTCCTTCCCTAACCCTAAAACGTACCCTAATCCTAACCCGTACCCTAAACCGAGCCCTAACACTAACACTAACCCTAACCCTAACCCTAACCCATACCCTACGCCGTACCCGAAGCCCTCCCCGAACCCGTACCCTAAGCCGTACCCTAAGCCTAACCCTAAGCCTAACCCTAACCCTAGGCTACCCTTGACTGTTTCTGCCTCCAATAGATTTCCTAAGCACTAGTGTTTTAAGGAAGAGCTTAAAAAGTAAATCCTAATGTGATTTCTTTATAATGGGTGTGTTCCTTATCTAATCCTAGTGTCTAAACTCTTCTCCATGGCTGGACCCCCAAATAATATTCCTTCGTGTGCTAAGGGGTATCTAGAGAGTCGGATAGGTTTAATCACTACCCTAACCCTAACGCGTACCATAACCCTAACCCCTACCCTAACCCTAACACGTACCCTAATCCTAACCCGTACCCTAAACCGAGCCCTAACCCTAACACTAACCCTAACCCTAACCCTAACCCATACCCTACGCCGTACCCGAAGCCCTCCCCGAAACTGTACCCTAAGCCGTACCCTAAGCCTAACCCTAAGCCTAACCCTAACCCTAGGCTACCCTTGGCTGCTTCTGCCTCCAATAGATTTCCTAAGCACTAGGGTTTTAAGGAACAGCTTAAAAAGAGAATCCTAATGTGATTTCTTTGTAATGGGTGTGTTCCTTATCTTTTCCTAGTGTCTAAACTCTTCTCCATGGCTGGACCCCCAAATAATATTCCTTTACGTGCTAAGGGGTATCTAGAGAGTGGGATAGGTTTAATCACTACCCTAACCCTAACGCATACCATAACCCTAACGCCTACCCTAACCCTAACACGTACCCTAATCCTAACCCGTACCCTAAACCGAGCCCTAACCCTAAAACTAATCCTAACCCTAACACTAATCCTAACCCTAACCCTAACCCATACCCTACGCCGTACCCGAAGCCCTCCCCGAACTCGTACCCTAAGCCGTACCCTAAGCCTAACCCTAAGCCTAACTCTAACCCTAGGCTACCCTTGACTGCTTCTGCCTCCAATAGATTTCCTAAGCACTAGTGTTTTAAGGAACAGCTTAAAAAGAGAATCCTAATGTGATTTCTTTATAATGTGTGTGTTCCTTATATTATCTTAGTGTCTAAACTCTTCTCCATGGCTGGACCCCCAAATAATATTCCTTTACGTGCTAAGGGGTATCTAGAGAGTGGGATAGGTTTAATAACTACCCTAACCCTAACGCGTACCCTAACCCTAACCTCTAACCTAACCCTAACACGTACCCTAATCCTAACCTGTACCCTAAACCGAGCCCTAACCCTAACACTAACCCTAAACCTAACCCTAACCCATACCCTACGCCGTACCCGAAGCCCTCCCCGAACCCGTACCCTAAGCCGTACCCTAAGCCTAACCCTAAGCCTAACCCTAACCCTAGGCTACCCTTGACTGCTTCTGCCTCCAATAGATTTCCTAAGCACTAGTGTTTTAAGGAACAGCTTAAAAAGAGAATCCTAATGTGATTTCTTTATAATGGGTGTGTTCCTTATCTTTTCCTAGTGTCTAAACTCTTCTCCATGGCTGGACCCCCAAATAATATTCCTTTACGTGCTAAGGGGTAAGTAGAGAGTGGGATAGGTTTAATAACTACCCTAACCGTAACGCGTACCCTAACGGTAACCCCTACCCTAACCCTAACACGTACCCTAATCCTAACCCGTACCCTAAACCGAGCCCTAACCCTAACACTAACCCTAACCCTAACCCTAACCCATACCCTACGCCGTACCCGAAGCCCTCCCCGAACCCGTACCCTAAGCCGTACCCTAAGCCTAACCCTAAGCCTAACCCTAACCCTAGGCTACCCTTGACTGCTTCTGCCTCCAATAGATTTCCTAAGCACTAGTGTTTTAAAGAACAGCTTAAAAAGAGAATCCTAATGTGATTTCTTTATAATGGGTGTGTTCCTTATCTAATCCTAGTGTCTAAACTCTTCTCCATGGCTGGACCCCCAAATAATATTCCTTTATGTGCTAAGGGGTATCTAGAGAGTGGGATAGGTTTAATCACTACCCTAACCCTAACGCGTACCATAACCCTAACCCCTACCCTAACCCTAACACGTACCCTAATCCTAACCCGTACCCTAAACCGAGCCCTAACCCTAACACTAACCCTAACCCTAACCCTAACCCATACCCTACGCCTTACCCGAAGCCCTCCCCGAACCCGTACCCTAAGCCGTACCCTAAGCCTAACCCTAAGCCTAACTCTAACCCTAGGCTACCCTTGACTGCTTCTGCCTCCAGTAGATTTCCTAAGCACTAGTGTTTTAAGGAACAGCTTAAAAAGAGAATCCTAATGTGATTTCTTTATAATGTGTGTGTTCCTTATATTATCTTAGTGTCTTAACTCTTCTCCATGGCTGGACCCCCAAATAATATTCCTTTACGTGCTAAGGGGTATCTAGAGAGTGGGATAGGTTTAATAACTACCCTAACCCTAACGCGTACCCTAACCCTAACCCCTAACCTAACCCTAACACGTACCCTAATCCTAACCCATACCCTAAACCGAGCCCTAACCCTAACACTAACCCTAACCCTAACCCTAACCCATACCCTACGCCGTACCCGAAGCCCTCCCCGAACCCGTACCCTAAGCCGTACCCTAAGCCTAACCCTAAGCCTAACCCTAACCCTAGGCTACCCTTGACTGCTTCTGCCTCCAATAGATTTCCTAAGCACTAGTGTTTTAAGGAACAGCTTAAAAAGTAAATCCTAATGTGATTTCTTTATAATGGGTGTGTTCCTTATCTAATCCTAGTGTCTAAACTCTTCTCCATTGCTGGACCCCCAAATAATATTCCTTTATGTGCTAAGGGGTATCTAGAGAGTGGGATAGGTTTAATCACTACCCTAACCCTAACGCGTACCATAACCCTAACCCCTACCCTAACCCTAACACGTACCCTAATCCTAACCCGTACCCTAAACCGAGCCCTAACCCTAACACTAACCCTAACCCTAACCCTAACCCATACCCTACGCCGTACCCGAAGCCCTCCCCGAACCCGTACCCTAAGCCGTACCCTAAGCCTAACCCTAAGCCTAACCCTAACCCTAGGCTACCCTTGACTGCTTCTGCCTCCAATAGATTTCCTAAGCACTAGTGTTTTAAGGAACAGCTTAAAAAGAGAATCCTAATGTGATTTCTTTATAATGGGTGTGTTCCTTATCTTTTCCTAGTGTCTAAACTCTTCTCCATGGCTGGACCCCCAAATAATATTCCTTTACGTGCTAAGGGGTATCTAGAGAGTGGGATAGGTTTAATCACTACCCTAACCCTAACGCGTACCATAACCCTAACGCCTACCCTAACCCTAACACGTACCCTAATCCTAACCCGTACCCTAAACCGAGCCCTAACCCTAACACTAACCCTAACCCTAACCCTAACCCATACCCTACGCCGTACCCGAAGCCCTCCCCGAACCCGTACCCTAAGCCGTACCCTAAGCCTAACCCTAAGCCTAACTCTAACCCTAGGCTACCCTTGACTGCTTCTGCCTCCAATAGATTTCCTAAGCACTAGTGTTTTAAGGAACAGCTTAAAAAGAGAATCCTAATGTGATTTCTTTATAATGTGTGTGTTCCTTATATTATCTTAGTGTCTAAACTCTTCTCCATGGCTGGACCCCCAAATAATATTCCTTTACGTGCTAAGGGGTATCTAGAGAGTGGGATAGGTTTAATAACTACCCTAACCCTAACGCGTACCCTAACCCTAACCCCTAACCTAACCCTAACACGTACCCTAATCCTAACCTGTACCCTAAACCGAGCCCTAACCCTAACACTAACCCTAAACCTAACCCTAACCCATACCCTACGCCGTACCCGAAGCCCTCCCCGAACCCGTACCCTAAGCCGTACCCTAAGCCTAACCCTAAGCCTAACCCTAACCCTAGGCTACCCTTGACTGCTTCTGCCTCCAATAGATTTCCTAAGCACTAGTGTTTTAAGGAACAGCTTAAAAAGAGAATCCTAATGTGATTTCTTTATAATGGGTGTGTTCCTTATCTTATCCTAGTGTCTAAACTCTTCTCCATGGCTGGACCCCCAAATAATATTCCTTTACGTGCTAAGGTGTAACTAGAGAGTGGGATAGGTTTAATAACTACCCTAACCCTAACGCGTACCCTAACCCTAACCCCTACTATAACCCTAACACGTACCCTAATCCTAAACCGTACCCTAAACCGAGCCCTAACCCTAACAAAACCCTAACCCTAACCCTAACCCATACCCTACGCCGTACCCGAAGCCCTCCCCGAACCCGTACCCTAAGCCGTACCCTAAGCCTAACCCTAAGCCTAACCCTAACCCTAGGCTACCCTTGACTGCTTCTGCCTCCAATAGATTTCCTAAGCACTAGTGTTTTAAGGAACAGCTTAAAAAGTAAATCCTAATGTGATTTCTTTATAATAGGTGTGTTCCTTATCTAATCCTAGTGTCTAAACTCTTCTCCATGGCTGGACCCCCAAATAATGTTCCTTTATGTGCTAAGGGGTATCTAGAGAGTGGGATAGGTTTAATCACTACCCTAACCCTAACGCGTACCATAACCCTAACCCCTACCCTAACCCTAACACGTACCCTAATCCTAACCCGTACCCTAAACCGAGCCCTAACCCTAACACTAACCCTAACCCTAACCCTAACCCATACCCTACGCCGTACCCGAAGCCCTCCCCGAACCCGTACCCTAAGCCGTACCCTAAGCCTAACCCTAAGCCTAACCCTAACCCTAGGCTACCCTTGACTGCTTCTGCCTCCAATAGATTTCCTAAGCACTAGTGTTTTAAGGAACAGCTTAAAAAGAGAATCCTAATGTGATTTCTTTATAATGGGTGTGTTCCTTATCTTATCCTAGTGTCTAAACTCTTCTCCATGGCTGGACCCCCAAATAATATTCCTTTACGTGCTAAGGGGTAACTAGAGAGTGGGATAGGTTTAATAACTACCCTAACCCTAACGCGTACCCTAACGCTAACTCCTTCCCTAACCCTAACACGTACCCTAATCCTAACCCGTACCCTAAACCGAGCCCTAACACTAACACTAACCCTAACCCTAACCCTAACCCATACCCTACGCCGTACCCGAAGCCCTCCCCGAACCCGTACCCTAAGCCGTACCCTAAGCCTAACCCTAAGCCTAACCCTAACCCTAGGCTACCCTTGACTGTTTCTGCCTCCAATAGATTTCCTAAGCACTAGCGTTTTAAGGAACAGCTTAAAAAGTAAATCCTAATGTGATTTCTTTATAATGGGTGTGTTCCTTATATTATCTTAGTGTCTAAACTCTTCTCCATGGCTGGACCCCCAAATAATATTCCTTTACGTGCTAAGGGGTATCTAGAGAGTGGGATAGGTTTAATAACTACCCTAACCCTAACGCGTACCCTAACCCTAACCCCTAACCTAACCCTAACACGTACCCTAATCCTAACCTGTACCCTAAACCGAGCCCTAACCCTAACACTAACCCTAAACCTAACCCTAACCCATACCCTACGCCGTACACGAAGCCCTCCCCGAACCCGTACCCTAAGCCGTACCCTAAGCCTAACCCTAAGCCTAACCCTAACCCTAGGCTACCCTTGACTGCTTCTGCCTCCAATAGATTTCCTAAGCACTAGTGTTTTAAGGAACAGCTTAAAAAGAGAATCCTAATGTGATTTCTTTATAATGGGTGTGTTCCTTATCTTATCCTAGTGTCTAAACTCTTCTCCATGGCTGGACCCCCAAATAATATTCCTTTACGTGCTAAGGTGTAACTAGAGAGTGGGATAGGTTTAATAACTACCCTAACCCTAACGCGTACCCTAACGCTAACCCCTACCCTAACCCTAACACGTACCCTAATCCTAACCCGTACCCTAAACCGAGCCCTAACCCTAACACTAACCCTAACCCTAACCCTAACCCATACCCTACGCCGTACCCGAAGCCCTCCCCGAACCCGTACCCTAAGCCGTACCCTAAGCCTAACCCTAACCCTAGGCTATCCTTGACTGCTTCTGCCTCCAATAGATTTCCTAACCACTAGTGTTTTAAGGAACAGCTTAGAAAGTGAATCCTAATGTGATTTCTTTATAATGGGTGTGTTCCTTATCTAATCCTAGTGTCTAAACTCTTCTCCATGGCTGGACCCCCAAATTATATTCCTTTATGTGCTAAGGGGTATCTAGAGAGTGGGATAGGTTTAATCACTACCCTAACCCTAACGCGTACCATAACCCTAACCCCTACCCTAACCCTAACACGTACCCTAATCCTAACCCGTACCCTAAACCGAGCCCTAACCCTAACACTAACCCTAACCCTAACCCTAACCCATACCCTACACCGTTCCCGAAGCCCTCCCCGAACCCGTACCCTTAGCCGTACCCTAAGCCTAACCCTAAGCCTAACCCTAACCCTAGGCTACCCTTGACTGCTTCTGCCTCCAATAGATTTCCTAAGCACTAGTGTTTTAAGGAACAGCTTAAAAAGAGAATCCTAATGTGATTTCTTTATAATGGGTGTGTTCCTTATCTTTTCCTAGTGTCTAAACTCTTCTCCATGGCTGGACCCCCAAATAATATTCCTTTACGTGCTAAGGGGTAACTAGAGAGTGGGATAGGTTTAATAACTACCCTAACCGTAACGCGTACCCTAACGGTAACCCCTACCCTAACCCTAACACGTACCCTAATCCTAACCCGTACCCTAAACCGAGCCCTAACCCTAACACTAACCCTAACCCTAACCCTAACCCATACCCTACGCCATACCCGAAGCCCTCCCCGAACCCGTACCCTAAGCCGTACCCTAAGCCTAACCCTAAGCCTAACCCTAACCCTAGGCTACGCTTGACTGTTTCTGCCTCCAATAGATTTCCTAAGCACTAGTGTTTTAAAGAACAGCTTAAAAAGTAAATCCTAATGTGATTTCTTTATAATGGGTGTGTTCCTTATCTAATCCTATTGTCTAAACTCTTCTCCATGGCTGGACCCCCAAATAATATTCCTTCGTGTGCTAAGGGGTATCTAGAGAGTGGGATAGGTTTAATCACTACCCTAACCCTAACGCGTACCATAACCCTAACCCCTACCCTAACCCTAACACGTACCCTAATCCTAACCCGTACCCTAAACCGAGCCCTAACCCTAACACTAACCCTAACCCTAACCCTAACCCATACCCTACGCCGTACCCGAAGCCCTCCCCGAAACTGTACCCTAAGCCGTACCCTAAGCCTAACCCTAAGCCTCACCCTAACCCTAGGCTACCCTTGGCTGCTTCTGCCTCCAATAGATTTCCTAAGCACTAGGGTTTTAAGGAACAGCTTAAAAAGAGAATCCTAATGTGATTTCTTTGTAATGGGTGTGTTCCTTATCTTTTCCTAGTGTCTAAACTCTTCTCCATGGCTGGACCCCCAAATAATATTCCTTTACGTGCTAAGGGGTATCTAGAGAGTGGGATAGGTTTAATCACTACCCTAACCCTAACGCGTACCATAACCCTAACGCCTACCCTAACCCTAACACGTACCCTAATCCTAACCCGTACCCTAAACCGAGCCCTAACCCTAACACTAACCCTAACCCTAACCCTAACCCATACCCTACGCCGTACCCGAAGCCCTCCCCGAACCCGTACCCTAAGCCGTACCCTAAGCCTAACCCTAAGCCTAACTCTAACCCTAGGCTACCCTTGACTGCTTCTGCCTCCAGTAGATTTCCTAAGCACTAGTGTTTTAAGGAACAGCTTAAAAAAAGAATACTAATGTGATTTCTTTATAATGTGTGTGTTCCTTATATTATCTTAGTGTCTAAACTCTTCTCCATGGCTGGACCCCCAAATAATATTCCTTTACGTGCTAAGGGGTATCTAGAGAGTGGGATAGGTTTAATAACTACCCTAACCCTAACGCGTACCCTAACCCTAACCCCTAACCTAACCCTAACACGTACCCTAATCCTAACCTGTACCCTAAACCGAGCCCTAACCCTAACACTAACCCTAAACCTAACCCTAACCCATACCCTACGCCGTACCCGAAGCCCTCCCCGAACCCGTACCCTAAGCCGTACCCTAAGCCTAACCCTAACCCTAGGCTACCCTTGACTGCTTCTGCCTCCAATAGATTTCCTAAGCACTAGTGTTTTAAGGAACAGCTTAAAAAGAGAATCCTAATGTGATTTCTTTATAATGGGTGTGTTCCTTATCTTATCCTAGTGTCTAAACTCTTCTCCATGGCTGGACCCCCAAATAATATTCCTTTACGTGCTAAGGGGTATCTAGAGAGTGGGATAGGTTTAATAACTACCCTAACCCTAACGCGTACCCTAACCCTAACCCCTAACCTAATCCTAACACGTACCCTAATCCTAAACTGTACCCTAAACCGAGCGCTAACCCTAACACTAACCCGAACCCTAACCCTAACCCATACCCTATGCCGTACCCGAAGCCCTCCCCGAACCCGTACCCTAAGCCATACCCTAAGCCTAACCCTAAGCCTAACCCTAACCCTAGGCTACCCTTGACTGCTTCTGCCTCCAGTAGATTTCCTAAGCACTAGTGTTTTAAGGAACAGCTTAAAAAGAGAATCCTAATGTGATTTCTTTATAATGGGTGTGTTCCTTATCTTATCCTAGTGTCTAAACTCTTCTCCATGGCTGGACCCCCAAATAATATTCCTTTACGTGCTAAGGGGTAACTAGAGAGTGGGATAGGTTTAATAACTACCCTAACCCTAACGCGTACCCTAACGCTAACCCCTACCCTAACCCTAACACGTACCCTAATCCTAACCCGTACCCTAAACCGAGCCCTAACCCTAACACTAACACTAACCCTAACCCTAACCCATACCCTACGCCGTACCCAAAGCCCTCCCGGAACCCGTACCCTAAGCCGTACCCTAAGCCTAACCCTAAGCCTAACCCTAACCCTAGGCTACCCTTGACTGCTTCTGCCTCCAATAGATTTCCTAAGCACTAGTGTTTTAAAGAACAGCTTAAAAAGAGAATCCTAATGTGATTTCTTTATAATGGGTGTGTTCCTTATCTAATCCTAGTGTCTAAACTCTTCTCCATGGCTGGACCCCCAAATAATATTCCTTTATGTGCTAAGGGGTATCTAGAGAGTGGGATAGGTTTAATCACTACCCTAACCCTAACGCGTACCATAACCCTAACCCCTACCCTAACCCTAACACGTACCCTAATCCTAACCCGTACCCTAAACCGAGCCCTAACCCTAACACTAACCCTAACCCTAACCCTAACCCATACCCTACGCCGTACCCGAAGCCCTCCCCGAACCCGTACCCTAAGCCGTACCCTAAGCCTAACCCTAAGCCTAACCCTAACCCTAGGCTACCCTTGACTGCTTCTGCCTCCAATAGATTTCCTAAGCACTAGTGTTTTAAGGAACAGCTTAAAAAGTAAATCCTAATGTGATTTCTTTATAATGGGTGTGTTCCTTATCTAATCCTAGTGTCTAAACTCTTCTCCATTGCTGGACCCCCAAATAATATTCCTTTATGTGCTAAGGGGTATCTAGAGAGTGGGATAGGTTTAATCACTACCCTAACCCTAACGCGTACCATAACCCTAACCCCTACCCTAACCCTAACACGTACCCTAATCCTAACCCGTACCCTAAACCGAGCCCTAACCCTAACACTAACCCTAACCCTAACCCTAACCCATACCCTACGCCGTACCCGAAGCCCTCCCCGAAAACGTACCCTAAGCCGTACCCTAAGCCTAACCCTAAGCCTAACCCTATCCCTAGGCTACCCTTGACTGCTTCTGCCTCCAATAGATTTCCTAAGCACTAGTGTTTTAAGGAACAGCTTAAAAAGAGAATCCTAATGTGATTTCTTTATAATGGGTGTGTTCCTTATCTTTTCCTAGTGTCTAAACTCTTCTCCATGGCTGGACCCCCAAATAATATTCCTTTACGTGCTAAGGGGTATCTAGAGAGTGGGATAGGTTTAATCACTACCCTAACCCTAACGCGTACCATAACCCTAACGCCTACCCTAACCCTAACACGTACCCTAATCCTAACCCGTACCCTAAACCGAGCCCTAACCCTAACACTAACCCTAACCCTAACCCTAACCCATACCCTACGCCGTACCCGAAGCCCTCCCCGAACCCGTACCCTAAGCCGTACCCTAAGCCTAACCCTAAGCCTAACTCTAACCCTAGGCTACCCTTGACTGCTTCTGCCTCCAATAGATTTCCTAAGCACTAGTGTTTTAAGGAACAGCTTAAAAAGAGAATCCTAATTTGATTTCTTTATAATGTGTGTGTTCCTTATATTATCTTAGTGTCTAAACTCTTCTCCATGGCTGGACCCCCAAATAATATTCCTTTACGTGCTAAGGGGTATCTAGAGAGTGGGATAGGTTTAATAACTACCCTAACCCTAACGCGTACCCTAACCCTAACCCCTAACCTAACCCTAACACGTACCCTAATCCTAACCTGTACCCTAAACCGAGCCCTAACCCTAACACTAACCCTAAACCTAACCCCAACCCATACCCTACGCCGTACCCGAAGCCCTCCCCGAACCCGTACCCTAAGCCGTACCCTAAGCCTAACCCTAAGCCTAACCCTAACCCTAGGCTACCCTTGACTGCTTCTGCCTCCAATAGATTTCCTAAGCACTAGTGTTTTAAGGAACAGCTTAAAAAGAGAATCCTAATGTGATTTCTTTATAATGGGTGTGTTCCTTATCTTATCCTAGTGTCTAAACTCTTCTCCATGGCTGGACCCCCAAATAATATTCCTTTACGTGCTAAGGTGTAACTAGAGAGTGGGATAGGTTTAATAACTACCCTAACCCTAACGCGTACCATAACCCTAACCCCTACTCTAACCCTAACACGTACCCTAATCCTAAACCGTACCCTAAACCGAGCCCTAACCCTAACAAAACCCTAACCCTAACCCTAACCCATACCCTACGCCGTACCCGAAGCCCTCCCCGAACCCGTACCCTAAGCCGTACCCTAAGCCTAACCCTAAGCCTAACCCTAACCCTAGGCTACCCTTGACTGCTTCTGCCTCCAATAGATTTCCTAAGCACTAGTGTTTTAAGGAACAGCTTAAAAAGTAAATCCTAATGTGATTTCTTTATAATAGGTGTGTTCCTTATCTAATCCTAGTGTCTAAACTCTTCTCCATGGCTGGACCCCCAAATAATGTTCCTTTATGTGCTAAGGGGTATCTAGAGAGTGGGATAGGTTTAATCACTACCCTAACCCTAACGCGTACCATAACCCTAACCCCTACCCTAACCCTAACACGTACCCTAATCCTAACCCGTACCCTAAACCGAGCCCTAACCCTAACACTAACCCTAACCCTAACCCTAACCCATACCCTACGCCGTACCCGAAGCCCTCCCCGAACCCGTACCCTAAGCCGTACCCTAAGCCTAACCCTAAGCCTAACCCTAACCCTAGGCTACCCTTGACTGCTTCTGCCTCCAATAGATTTCCTAACCACTAGTGTTTTAAGGAACAGCTTAAAAAGAGAATCCTAATGTGATTTCTTTATAATGGGTGTGTTCCTTATCTAATCCTAGTGTCTAAACTCTTCTCCATGGCTGGACCCCCAAATTATATTCCTTTATGTGCTAAGGGGTATCTAGAGAGTGGGATAGGTTTAATCACTACCCTAACCCTAACGCGTACCATAACCCTAACCCCTACCCTAACCCTAACACGTACCCTAATCCTAACCCGTACCCTAAACCGAGCCCTAACCCTAACACTAACCCTAACCCTAACCCTAACCCATACCCTACGCCGTACCCGAAGCCCTCCCCGAACCCGTACCCTAAGCCGTACCCTAAGCCTAACCCTAAGCCTAACCCTAACCCTAGGCTACCCTTGACTGCTTCTGCCTCCAATAGATTTCCTAAGCACTAGTGTTTTAAGGAACAGCTTAAAAAGAGAATCCTAATGTGATTTCTTTATAATGGGTGTGTTCCTTATCTTTTCCTAGTGTCTAAACTCTTCTCCATGGCTGGACCCCCAAATAATATTCCTTTACGTGCTAAGGGGTAACTAGAAAGTGGGATAGGTTTAATAACTACCCTAACCGTAACGCGTACCCTAACGGTAACCCCTACCCTAACCCTAACACGTACCCTAATCCTAACCCGTACCCTAAACCGAGCCCTAACCCTAACACTAACCGTAACCCTAACCCTAACCCATACCCTACGCCGTACCCGAAGCCCTCCCCGAACCCATACCCTAAGCTGTACCCTAAGCCTAACCCTAAGCCTAACCCTACCCCTAGGCTACCCTTGACTGCTTCTGCCTCCAATAGATTTCCTAAGCACTAGTGTTTTAAAGAACAGCTTAAAAAGAGAATCCTAATGTGATTTCTTTATAATGGGTGTGTTCCTTATCTTATCCTAGTGTGTAAACTCTTCTCCATGGCTGGACCCCCAAATAATATTCCTTTACGTGCTAAGGGGTAACTAGAGAGTGGGATAGGTTTAATAACTACCCTAACCCTAACGCGTACCCTAACGCTAACTCCTTCCCTAACCCTAACACGTACCCTAATCCTAACCCGTACCCTAAACCGAGCCCTAACACTAACACTAACCCTAACCCTAACCCTAACCCATACCCTACGCCGTACCCGAAGCCCTCCCCGAACCCGTACCCTAAGCCGTACCCTAAGCCTAACCCTAAGCCTAACCCTAACCCTAGGCTACCCTTGACTGTTTCTGCCTCCAATAGATTTCCTAAGCACTAGTGTTTTAAGGAACAGCTTAAAAAGTAAATCCTAATGTGATTTCTTTATAATGGGTGTGTTCCTTATCTAATCCTAGTGTCTAAACTCTTCTCCATGGCTGGACCCCCAAATAATATTCCTTCGTGTGCTAAGGGGTATCTAGAGAGTGGGATAGGTTTAATCACTACCCTAACCCTAACGCGTACCATAACCCTAACCCCTACCCTAAACCTAACACGTACCCTAATCCTAACCCGTACCCTAAACCGAGCCCTAACCCTAACACTAACCCTAACCCTAACCCTAACCCATACCCTACGCCGTACCCGAAGCCCTCCCCGAAACCGTACCCTAAGCCGTACCCTAAGCCTAACCCTAAGCCTAACCCTAACCCTAGGCTACCCTTGACTGCTTCTGCCTCCAATAGATTTCCTAAGCACTAGTGTTTTAAGGAACAGCTTAAAAAGAGAATCCTAATGTGATTTCTTTGTAATGGGTGTGTTCCTTATCTTTTCCTAGTGTCTAAACTCTTCTCCATGGCTGGACCCCCAAATAATATTCCTTTACGTGCTAAGGGGTATCTAGAGAGTGGGATAGGTTTAATCACTACCCTAACCCTAACGCGTACCATAACCCTAACCCCTACCCTAACCCTAACACGTACCCTAATCCTAACCCGTACCCTAAACCGAGCCCTAACCCTAACACTAATCCTAACCCTAACCCTAACCCATACCCTACGCCGTACCCGAAGCCCTCCCCGAACCCGTACCCTAAGCCGTACCCTAAGCCTAACCCTAAGCCTAACTCTAACCCTAGGCTACCCTTGACTGCTTCTGCCTCCAATACATTTCCTAAGCACTAGTGTTTTAAGGAACAGCTTAAAAAGAGAATCCTAATGTGATTTCTTTATAATGGGTGTGTTCCTTATCTTATCCTAGTGTCTAAACTCTTCTCCATGGCTGGACCCCCAAATAATATTCCTTTACGTGCTAAGGTGTAACTAGAGAGTGGGATAGGTTTAATAACTACCCTAACCCTAACGCGTACCCTAACGCTAACCCTTACCCTAACCCTAACACGTACCCTAATCCTAACCCGTACCCTAAACCGAGCCCTAACCCTAACACTAACCCTAACCCTAACCCTAACCCATACCCTAAGCCGTACCCGAAGCCCTCCCCGAACCCGTACCCTAAGCCGTACCCTAAGCCTAACCCTAACCCTAGGCTATCCTTGACTGCTTCTGCCTCCAATAGATTTCCTAACCACTAGTGTTTTAAGGAACAGCTTAGAAAGTGAATCCTAATGTGATTTCTTTATAATGGGTGTGTTCCTTATCTAATCCTAGTGTCTAAACTCTTCTCCATGGCTGGACCCCCAAATTATATTCCTTTATGTGCTAAGGGGTATCTAGAGAGTGGGATATGTTTAATCACTACCCTAACCCTAACGCGTACCATAACCCTAACCCCTACCCTAACCCTAACACGTACCCTAATCCTAACCCGTACCCTAAACCGAGCCCTAACCCTAACACTAACCCTAACCCTAACCCTAACCCATACCCTACGCCGTTCCCGAAGCCCTCCCCGAACCCGTACCCTTAGCCGTTCCCTAAGCCTAACCCTAAGCCTAACCCTAACCCTAGGCTACCCTTGACTGCTTCTGCCTCCAATAGATTTCCTAAGCACTAGTATTTTAAGGAACAGCTTAAAAAGAGAATCCTAAAGTGATTTCTTTATAATGGGTGTGTTCCTTATCTTTTCCTAGTGTCTAAACTCTTCTCCATGGCTGGACCCCCAAATAATATTCCTTTACGTGCTAAGGGGTAACTAGAGAGTGGGATAGGTTTAATAACTACCCTAACCGTAACGCGTACCCTAACGGTAACCCCTACCCTAACCCTAACACGTACCCTAATCCTAACCCGTACCCTAAACCGAGCCCTAACCCTAACACTAACCCTAACCCTAACCCTAACCCATACCCTACGCCGTACCCGAAGCCCTCCCCGAACCCGTACCCTAAGCCGTACCCTAAGCCTAACCCTAAGCCTAACCCTAACCCTAGGCTACCCTTGACTGTTTCTGCCTCCAATAGATTTCCTAAGCACTAGTGTTTTAAAGAACAGCTTAAAAAGTAAATCCTAATGTGATTTCTTTATAATGGGTGTGTTCCTTATCTAATCCTAGTGTCTAAACTCTTCTCCATGGCTGGACCCCCAAATAATATTCCTTCGTGTGCTAAGGGGTATCTAGAGAGTGGGATAGGTTTAATCACTACCCTAACCCTAACGCGTACCATAACCCTAACCCCTACCCTAACCCTAACACGTACCCTAATCCTAACCCGTACCCTAAACCGAGCCCTAACCCTAACACTAACCCTAACCCTAACCCTAACCCATACCCTACGCCGTACCCGAAGCCATCCCCGAAACTGTACCCTAAGCCGTACCCTAAGCCTAACCCTAAGCCTCACCCTAACCCTAGGCTACCCTTGGCTGCTTCTGCCTCCAATAGATTTCCTAAGCACTAGGGTTTTAAGGAACAGCTTAAAAAGAGAATCCTAATGTGATTTCTTTGTAATGGGTGTGTTCCTTATCTTTTCCTAGTGTCTAAACTCTTCTCCATGGCTGGACCCCCAAATAATATTCCTTTACGTGCTAAGGGGTATCTAGAGAGTGGGATAGGTTTAATCACTACCCTAACCCTAACGCGTACCATAACCCTAACGCCTACCCTAACCCTAACACGTACCCTAATCCTAACCCGTACCCTAAACCGAGCCCTAACCCTAACACTAACCCTAACCCTAACCCTAACCCATACCCTACGCCGTACCCGAAGCCCTCCCCGAACCCGTACCCTAAGCCGTACCCTAAGCCTAACCCTAAGCCTAACTCTAACCCTAGGCTACCCTTGACTGCTTCTGCCTCCAGTAGATTTCCTAAGCACTAGTGTTTTAAGGAACAGCTTAAAAAAAGAATACTAATGTGATTTCTTTATAATGTGTGTGTTCCTTATATTATCTTAGTGTCTAAACTCTTCTCCATGGCTGGACCCCCAAATAATATTCCTTTACGTGCTAAGGGGTATCTAGAGAGTGGGATAGGTTTAATAACTACCCTAACCCTAACGCGTACCCTAACCCTAACCCCTAACCTAACCCTAACACGTACCCTAATCCTAACCTGTACCCTAAACCGAGCCCTAACCCTAACACTAACCCTAAACCTAACCCTAACCCATACCCTACGCCGTACCCGAAGCCCTCCCCGAACCCGTACCCTAAGCCGTACCCTAAGCCTAACCCTAACCCTAGGCTACCCTTGACTGCTTCTGCCTCCAATAGATTTCCAAAGCACTAGTGTTTTAAGGAACAGCTTAAAAAGAGAATCCTAATGTGATTTCTTTATAATGGGTGTGTTCCTTATCTTATCCTAGTGTCTAAACTCTTCTCCATGGCTGGACCCCCAAATAATATTCCTTTACGTGCTAAGGGGTATCTAGAGAGTGGGATAGGTTTAATAACTACCCTAACCCTAACGCGTACCCTAACCCTAACCCCTAACCTAATCCTAACACGTACCCTAATCCTAACCTGTACCCTAAACCGAGCGCTAACCCTAACACTAACCCGAACCCTAACCCTAACCCATACCCTACGCCGTACCCGGAGCCCTCCCCGAACCCGTACCCTAAGCCATACCCTAAGCCTAACCCTAAGCCTAACCCTAACCCTAGGCTACCCTTGACTGCTTCTGCCTCCAGTAGATTTCCTAAGCACTAGTGTTTTAAGGAACAGCTTAAAAAGAGAATCCTAATGTGATTTCTTTATAATGGGTGTGTTCCTTATCTTATCCTAGTGTCTAAACTCTTCTCCATGGCTGGACCCCCAAATAATATTCCTTTACGTGCTAAGGGGTAACTAGAGAGTGGGATAGGTTTAATAACTACCCTAACCCTAACGCGTACCCTAACGCTAACCCCTACCCTAACCCTAACACGTACCCTAATCCTAACCCGTACCCTAAACCGAGCCCTAACCCTAACACTAACACTAACCCTAACCCTAACCCATACCCTACGCCGTACCCAAAGCCCTCCCGGAACCCGTACCCTAAGCCGTACCCTAAGCCTAACCCTAAGCCTAACCCTAACCCTAGGCTACCCTTGACTGCTTCTGCCTCCAATAGATTTCCTAAGCACTAGTGTTTTAAAGAACAGCTTAAAAAGAGAATCCTAATGTGATTTCTTTATAATGGGTGTGTTCCTTATCTAATCCTAGTGTCTAAACTCTTCTCCATGGCTGGACCCCCAAATAATATTCCTTTATGTGCTAAGGGGTATCTAGAGAGTGGGATAGGTTTAATCACTACCCTAACCCTAACGCGTACCATAACCCTAACCCCTAGCCTAACCCTAACACGTACCCTAATCCTAACCCGTACCCTAAACCGAGCCCTAACCCTAACACTAACCCTAACCCAAACCCTAACCCATACCCTACGCCGTACCCGAAGCCCTCCCCGAACCCGTACCCTAAGCCGTACCCTAAGCCTAACCCTAAGCCTAACCCTAACCCTAGGCTACCCTTGACTGCTTCTGCCTCCAATAGATTTCCTAAGCACTAGTGTTTAAGGAACAGCTTAAAAAGAGAATCCTAAAGTGATTTCTTTATAATGTGTGTGTTCCTTATATTATCTTAGTGTCTTAACTCTTCTCCATGGCTGGACCCCCAAATAATATTCCTTTACGTGCTAAGGGGTATCTAGAGAGTGGGATAGGTTTAATAACTACCCTAACCTTAACGCGTAACCTAACCCTAACCCCTAACCTAACCCTAACACGTACCCTAATCCTAACCCGTACCCTAAACCGAGCCCTAACCCTAACACTAACCCTAACCCTAACCCTAACCCATACCCTACGCCGTACCCGAAGCCCTCCCCGAACCCGTACCCTAAGCCGTACCCTAAGCCTAACCCTAAGCCTAACCCTAACCCTAGGCTACCCTTGACTGCTTCTGCCTCCAATACATTTCCTAAGCACTAGTGTTTTAAAGAACAGCTTAAAAAGAGAATCCTAATGTGATTTCTTTATAATGGGTGTGTTCCTTATATTACCTTAGTGTCTAAACTCTTCTCCATGGCTGGACCCCCAAATAATATTCCTTTACGTGCTAAGGGGTAACTAGAGAGTGGCTTAGGTTTAATAACTACCCTAACCCCAACGCGTACCCTAACGCTAACCCCTACCCTAACCCTAACACGTACCCTAATCCTAACCCGAACCCTAAACCGAGCCCTAACCCTAACACTAACCCTAACCCTAACGCTAACCCATACCCTACGCCGTACCGAAGCCCTCCCCGAACCCGTACCCTAAGGCGTACCCTAAGCCTAACCCTAAGCCTAACCCTAACCCTAGGCTACCCGTGACTGCTTCTGCCTCCAATAGATTTCCTAAGCACTAGTGTTTTAAGGAACAGCTTAAAAAGAGAATCCTAATGTGATTTCTTTATAATGTGTGTGTTCCTTATATTATCTTAGTGTCTAAACTCTTCTCCATGGCTGGACCCCCAAATAATATTCCTTTACGTGCTAAGGGGTATCTAGAGAGTGGGATAGGTTTAATATCTACCCTAACCCTAACGCGTACGCTAACCCTAACCCCTAACCTAACCCTAACACGTACCCTAATCCTAACCTGTACCCTAAACCGAGCCTTAACCCTAACACTAACCCTAAACCTAACCCTAACCCATACCCTACGCCGTACCCGAAGCCCTCCCCGATCCCGTACCCTAAGCCGTACCCTAAGCCTAACCCTAAGCCTAACCCTAACCCTAGGCTACCCTTGACTGCTTCTGCCTCCAATAGATTTCCTAAGCACTAGTGTTTTAAGGAACAGCTTAAAAAGAGAATCCTAATGTGATTTCTTTATAATGGGTGTGTTCCTTATCTTATCCTAGTGTCTAAACTCTTCTCCATGGCTGGACCCCCAAATAATATTCCTTTACGTGCTAAGGTGTAACTAGAGAGTGGGATAGGTTTAATAACTACCCTAACCCTAACGCGTACCCTAACCCTAACCCCTACTCTAACCCTAACACGTACCCTAATCCTAAACCGTACCCTAAACCGAGCCCTAACCCTAACAAAACCCTAACCCTAACCCTAACCCATACCCTACGCCGTACCCGAAGCCCTCCCCGAACCCGTACCCTAAGCCGTACCCTAAGCCTAACCCTAAGCCTAACCCTAACCCTAGGCTACCCTTGACTGCTTCTGCCTCCAATAGATTTCCTAAGCACTAGTGTTTTAAGGAACAGCTTAAAAAGTAAATCCTAATGTGATTTCTTTATAATAGGTGTGTTCCTTATCTAATCCTAGTGTCTAAACTCTTCTCCATGGCTGGACCCCCAAATAATGTTCCTTTATGTGCTAAGGGGTATCTAGAGAGTGGGATAGGTTTAATCACTACCCTAACCCTAACGCGTACCATAACCCTAACCCCTACCCTAACCCTAACACGTACCCTAATCCTAACCCGTACCCTAAACCGAGCCCTAACCCTAACACTAACCCTAACCCTAACCCTAACCCATACCCTACGCCGTACCCGAAGCCCTCCCCGAACCCGTACCCTAAGCCGTACCCTAAGCCTAACCCTAAGCCTAACCCTAACCCTAGGCTACCCTTGACTGCTTCTGCCTCCAATAGATTTCCTAAGCACTAGTGTTTTAAGGAACAGCTTAAAAAGAGAATCCTAATGTGATTTCTTTATAATGGGTGTGTTCCTTATATTTTCCTAGTGTCTAAACTCTTCTCCATGGCTGGACCACCAAATAATATTCCTTTACGTGCTAAGGGGTAAGTAGAGAGTGGGATAGGTTTAATAACTACCCTAACCGTAACGCGTACCCTAACGGTAACCCCTACCCTAACCCTAACACGTACCCTAATCCTAACCCGTACCCTAAACCGAGCCCTAACCCTAACACTAACCCTAACCCTAACCCTAACCCATACCCTACGCCGTACCCGAAGCCCTCCCCGAACCCGTACCCTAAGCCGTACCCTAAGCCTAACCCTAAGCCTAACCCTAACCCTAGGCTACCCTTGACTGCTTCTGCCTCCAATAGATTTCCTAAGCACTAGTGTTTTAAAGAACAGCTTAAAAAGAGAATCCTAATGTGATTTCTTTATAATGGGTGTGTTCCTTATCTAATCCTAGTGTCTAAACTCTTCTCCATGGCTGGACCCCCATATAATATTCCTTTATGTGCTAAGGGGTATCTAGAGAGTGGGATAGGTTTAATCACTACCCTAACCCTAACGCGTACCATAACCCTAACCCCTACCCTAACCCTAACACGTACCCTAATCCTAACCCGTACCCTAAACCGAGCCCTAACCCTAACACTAACCCTAACCCTAACCCTAACCCATACCCTACGCCGTACCCGAAGCCCTCCCCGAACCCGTACCCTAAGCCGTACCCTAAGCCTAACCCTAACCCTAGGCTACCCTTGACTGCTTCTGCCTCCAATAGATTTCCTAACCACTAGTGTTTTAAGGAACAGCTTAGAAAGTGAATCCTAATGTGATTTCTTTATAATGGGTGTGTTCCTTATCTAATCCTAGTGTCTAAACTCTTCTCCATGGCTGGACCCCCAAATTATATTCCTTTATGTGCTAAGGGGTATCTAGAGAGTGGGATAGGTTTAATCACTACCCTAACCCTAACGCGTACCATAACCCTAACCCCTACCCTAACCCTAACACGTACCCTAATCCTAACCCGTACCCTAAACCGAGCCCTAACCCTAACACTAACCCTAACCCTAACCCTAACCCATACCCTACGCCGTACCCGAAGCCCTCCCCGAACCCGTACCCTAAGCCGTACCCTAAGCCTAACCCTAAGCCTAACCCTAACCCTAGGCTACCCTTGACTGCTTCTGCCTCCAATAGATTTCCTAAGCACTAGTGTTTTAAGGAACAGCTTAAAAAGAGAATCCTAATATGATTTCTTTATAATGGGTGTGTTCCTTATCTTTTCCTAGTGTCTAAACTCTTCTCCATGGCTGGACCCCCAAATAATATTCCTTTACGTGCTAAGGGGTAACTAGAGAGTGGGATAGGTTTAATAACTACCCTAACCGTAACGCGTACCCTAACGGTAACCCCTACCCTAACCCTAACACGTACCCTAATCCTAACCCGTACCCTAAACCGAGCCCTAACCCTAACACTAACCGTAACCCTAACCCTAACCCATACCCTACGCCGTACCCGAAGCCCTCCCCGAACCCATACCCTAAGCTGTACCCTAAGCCTAACCCTAAGCCTAACCCTAACCCTAGGCTACCCTTGACTGCTTCTGCCTCCAATAGATTTCCTAAGCACTAGTGTTTTAAAGAACAGCTTAAAAAGAGAATCCTAATGTGATTTCTTTATAATGGGTGTGTTCCTTATCTTATCCTAGTGTGTAAACTCTTCTCCATGGCTGGACCCCCAAATAATATTCCTTTACGTGCTAAGGGGTAACTAGAGAGTGGGATAGGTTTAATAACTACCCTAACCCTAACGCGTACCCTAACGCTAACTCCTTCCCTAACCCTAACACGTACACTAATCCTAACCCGTACCCTAAACCGAGCCCTAACACTAACACTAACCCTAACCCTAACCCTAACCCATACCCTACGCCGTACCCGAAGCCCTCCCCGAACCCGTACCCTAAGCCGTACCCTAAGCCTAACCCTAAGCCTAACCCTAACCCTAGGCTACCCTTGACTGTTTCTGCCTCCAATAGATTTCCTAAGCACTAGTGTTTTAAGGAACAGCTTAAAAAGTAAATCCTAATGTGATTTCTTTATAATGGGTGTGTTCCTTATCTAATCCTAGTGTCTAAACTCTTCTCCATGGTTGGACCCCCAAATAATATTCCTTCGTGTGCTAAGGGGTATCTAGAGAGTGGGATAGGTTTAATCACTACCCTAACCCTAACGCGTACCATAACCCTAACCCCTACCCTACACCTAACACGTACCCTAATCCTAACCCGTACCCTAAACCGAGCCCTAACCCTAACACTAACCCTAACCCTAACCCTAACCCATACCCTACGCCGTACCCGAAGCCCTCCCCGAAACCGTACCCTAAGCCGTACCCTAAGCCTAACCCTAAGCCTAACCCTAACCCTAGGCTACCCTTGACTGCTTCTGCCTCCAATAGATTTCCTAAGCACTAGTGTTTTAAGGAACAGCTTAAAAAGAGAATCCTAATGTGATTTCTTTGTAATGGGTGTGTTCCTTATCTTTTCCTAGTGTCTAAACTCTTCTCCATGGCTGGACCCCCAAATAATATTCCTTTACGTGCTAAGGGGTATCTAGAGAGTGGGATAGGTTTAATCACTACCCTAACCCTAACGCGTACCATAACCCTAACCCCTACCCTAACCCTAACACGTACCCTAATCCTAACCCGTACCCTAAACCGAGCCCTAACCCTAACACTAATCCTAACCCTAACCCTAACCCATACCCTACGCCGTACCCGAAGCCCTCCACGAACCCGTACCCTAAGCCGTACCCTAAGCCTAACCCTAAGCCTAACTCTAACCCTAGGCTACCCTTGACTGCTTCTGCCTCCAATACATTTCCTAAGCACTAGTGTTTTAAGGAACAGCTTAAAAAGAGAATCCTAATGTGATTTCTTTATAATGTGTGTGTTCCTTATATTATCTTAGTGTCTAAACTCTTCTCCATGGCTGGACCCCCAAATAATATTCCTTTACGTGCTAAGGGGTATCTAGAGAGTGGGATAGGTTTAATAACTACCCTAACCCTAACGCGTACCCTAACCCTAACCCCTAACCTAACCCTAACACGTACCCTAATCCTAACCTGTACCCTAAACCGAGCCCTAACCCTAACACTAACCCTAAACCTAACCCTAACCCATACCCTACGCCGTACACGAAGCCCTCCCCGAACCCGTACCCTAAGCCGTACCCTAAGCCTAACCCTAAGCCTAACCCTAACCCTAGGCTACCCTTGACTGCTTCTGCCTCCAATAGATTTCCTAAGCACTAGTGTTTTAAGGAACAGCTTAAAAAGAGAATCCTAATGTGATTTCTTTATAATGGGTGTGTTCCTTATCTTATCCTAGTGTCTAAACTCTTCTCCATGGCTGGACCCCCAAATAATATTCCTTTACGTGCTAAGGTGTAACTAGAGAGTGGGATAGGTTTAATAACTACCCTAACCCTAACGCGTACCCTAACGCTAACCCCTACCCTAACCCTAACACGTACCCTAATCCTAACCCGTACCCTAAACCGAGCCCTAACCCTAACACTAACCCTAACCCTAACCCTAACCCATACCCTACGCCGTACCCGAAGCCCTCCCCGAACCCGTACCCTAAGCCGTACCCTAAGCCTAACCCTAACCCTAGGCTATCCTTGACTGCTTCTGCCTCCAATAGATTTCCTAACCACTAGTGTTTTAAGGAACAGCTTAGAAAGTGAATCCTAATGTGATTTCTTTATAATGGGTGTGTTCCTTATCTAATCCTAGTGTCTAAACTCTTCTCCATGGCTGGACCCCCAAATTATATTCCTTTATGTGCTAAGGGGTATCTAGAGAGTGGGATAGGTTTAATAACTACCCTAACCGTAACGCGTACCCTAACGGTAACCCCTACCCTAACCCTAACACGTACCCTAATCCTAACCCGTACCCTAAACCGAGCCCTAACCCTAACACTAACCCTAACCCTAACCCTAACCCATACCCTACGCCGTAGCCGAAGCCCTCCCCGAACCCGTACCCTAAGCCGTACCCTAAGCCTAACCCTAAGCCTAACCCTAACCCTAGGCTACCCTTGACTGCTTCTGCCTCCAATAGGTTTCCTAAGCACTAGTGTTTTAAAAAACAGCTTAAAAAGAGAATCCTAATGTGATTTCTTTATAATGGGTGTGTTCCTTATCTAATCCTAGTGTCTAAACTCTTCTCCATGGCTGGACTCCCAAATAATATTCCTTTATGTGCTAAGGGGTATCTAGAGAGTGGGATAGGTTTAATCACTACCCTAACCCTAACGCGTACCATAACCCTAACCCCTACCCTAACCCTAACACGTACCCTAATCCTAACCCGTACCCTAAACCGAGCCCTAACCCTAACACTAACCCTAACCCTAACCCTAACCCATACCGTACGCCGTACCCAAAGCCCTCCCCGAACCCGTACCCTAAGCCGTACCCTAAGCCTAACCCTAAGCCTAACTCTAACCCTAGGCTACCCTTGACTGCTTCTGCCTCCAATAGATTTCCTAAGCACTAGTGTTTTAAGGAACAGCTTAAAAAGAGAATCCTAATGTGATTTCTTTATAATGTGTGTGTTCCTTATATTATCTTAGTGTCTAAACTCTTCTCCATGGCTGGACCCCCAAATAATATTCCTTTACGTGCTAAGGGGTATCTAGAGAGTGGGATAGGTTTAATAACTACCCTAACCCTAACGCGTACCCTAACCCTAACCCCTAACCTAACCCTAACACGTACCCTAATCCTAACCTGTACCCTAAACCGAGCCCTAACCCTAACACTAACCCTAACCCTAACCCTAACCCATACCCTACGCCGTACCCGAAGCCCTCCACGAACCCGTACCCTAAGCTGTACCCTAAGCCTAACCCTAAGCCTAACCCTAACCCTAGGCTACCCTTGACTGCTTCTGCCTCCAATAGATTTCCTAAGCACTAGTGTTTTAAAGAACAGCTTAAAAAGAGAATCCTAATGTGATTTCTTTATAATGGGTGTGTTCCTTATCTTATCCTAGTGTGTAAACTCTTCTCCATGGCTGGACCCCCAAATAATATTCCTTTACGTGCTAAGGGGTAACTAGAGAGTGGGATAGGTTTAATAACTACCCTAACCCTAACGCGTACCCTAACGCTAACTCCTTCCCTAACCCTAACACGTACCCTAATCCTAACCCGTACCCTAAACCGAGGCCTAACACTAACACTAACCCTAACCCTAACCCTAACCCATACCCTACGCCGTACCCGAAGCCCTCCCCGAACCCGTACCCTAAGCCGTACCCTAAGCCTAACCCTAAGCCTAACCCTAACCCTAGGCTACCCTTGACTGTTTCTGCCTCCAATAGATTTCCTAAGCACTAGTGTTTTAAGGAAGAGCTTAAAAAGTAAATCCTAATGTGATTTCTTTATAATGGTTGTGTTCCTTATCTAATCCTAGTGTCTAAACTCTTCTCCATGGCTGGACCCCCAAATAATATTCCTTCGTGTGCTAAGGGGTATCTAGAGAGTGGGATAGGTTTAATCACTACCCTAACCCTAACGCGTACCATAACCCTAACCCCTACCCTAACCCTAACACGTACCCTAATCCTAACCCGTACCCTAAACCGAGCCCTAACCCTAACACTAACCCTAACCCTAACCCTAACCCATACCCTACGCCGTACCCGAAGCCCTCCCCGAAACTGTACCCTAAGCCGTACCCTAAGCCTAACCCTAAGCCTAACCCTAACCCTAGGCTACCCTTGGCTGCTTCTGCCTCCAATAGATTTCCTAAGCACTAGGGTTTTAAGGAACAGCTTAAAAAGAGAATCCTAATGTGATTTCTTTGTAATGGGTGTGTTCCTTATCTTTTCCTAGTGTCTAAACTCTTCTCCATGGCTGGACCCCCAAATAATATTCCTTTACGTGCTAAGGGGTATCTAGAGAGTGGGATAGGTTTAATCACTACCCTAACCCTAACGCGTACCATAACCCTAACGCCTACCCTAACCCTAACACGTACCCTAATCCTAACCCGTACCCTAAACCGAGCCCTAACCCTAACACTAACCCTAACCCTAACCCTAACCCATACCCTACGCCGTACCCGAAGCCCTCCCCGAACCCGTACCCTAAGCCGTACCCTAAGCCTAACCCTAAGCCTAACTCTAACCCTAGGCTACCCTTGACTGCTTCTGCCTCCAATAGATTTCCTAAGCACTAGTGTTTTAAGGAACAGCTTAAAAAAAGAATCCTAATGTGATTTCTTTATAATGTGTGTGTTCCTTATATTATCTTAGTGTCTAAACTCTTCTCCATGGCTGGACCCCCAAATAATATTCCTTTACGTGCTAAGGGGTATCTAGAGAGTGGGATAGGTTTAATAACTACCCTAACCCTAACGCGTACCCTAACCCTAACCCCTAACCTAACCCTAACACGTACCCTAATCCTAACCTGTACCCTAAACCGAGCCCTAACCCTAACACTAACCCTAAACCTAACCCTAACCCATACCCTACGCCGTACCCGAAGCCCTCCCCGAACCCGTACCCTAAGCCGTACCCTAAGCCTAACCCTAACCCTAGGCTACCCTTGACTGCTTCTGCCTCCAATAGATTTCCTAAGCACTAGTGTTTTAAGGAACAGCTTAAAAAGGGAATCCTAATGTGATTTCTTTATAATGGGTGTGTTCCTTATCTTATCCTAGTGTCTAAACTCTTCTCCATGGCTGGACCCCCAAATAATATTCCTTTACGTGCTAAGGGGTATCTAGAGAGTGGGATAGGTTTAATAACTACCCTAACCCTAACGCGTACCCTAACCCTAACCCCTAACCTAATCCTAACACGTACCCTAATCCTAACCTGTACCCTAAACCGAGCGCTAACCCTAACACTAACCCGAACCCTAACCCTAACCCATACCCTACGCCGTACCCGAAGCCCTCCCCGAACCCGTACCCTAAGCCATACCCTAAGCCTAACCCTAAGCCTAACCCTAACCCTAGGCTACCCTTGACTGCTTCTGCCTCCAGTAGATTTCCTAAGCACTAGTGTTTTAAGGAACAGCTTAAAAAGAGAATCCTAATGTGATTTCTTTATAATGGGTGTGTTCCTTATCTTATCCTAGTGTCTAAACTCTTCTCCATGGCTGGACCCCCAAATAATATTCCTTTACGTGCTAAGGGGTAACTAGAGAGTGGGATAGGTTTAATAACTACCCTAACCCTAACGCGTACCCTAACGCTAACCCCTACCCTAACCCTAACACGTACCCTAATCCTAACCCGTACCCTAAACCGAGCCCTAACCCTAACACTAACACTAACCCTAACCCTAACCCATACCCTACGCCGTACCCAAAGCCCTCCCGGAACCCGTACCCTAAGCCGTACCCTAAGCCTAACCCTAAGCCTAACCCTAACCCTAGGCTACCCTTGAATGCTTCTGCCTCCAATAGATTTCCTAAGCACTAGTGTTTTAAAGAACAGCTTAAAAAGAGAATCCTAATGTGATTTCTTTATAATGGGTGTGTTCCTTATCTAATCCTAGTGTCTAAACTCTTCTCCATGGCTGGACCCCCAAATAATATTCCTTTATGTGCTAAGGGGTATCTAGAGAGTGGGATAGGTTTAATCACTACCCTAACCCTAACGCGTACCATAACCCTAACCCCTACCCTTACCCTAACACGTACCCTAATCCTAACCCGTACCCTAAACCGAGCCCTAACCCTAACACTAACCCTAACCCTAACCCTAAACCATACCCTACGCCGTACCCGAAGCCCTCCCCGAACCCGTACCCTAAGCCGTACCCTAAGCCTAACCCTAAGCCTAACCCTAACCCTAGGCTACCCTTGACTGCTTCTGCCTCCAATAGATTTCCTAAGCACTAGTGTTTTAAGGAACAGCTTAAAAAGAGAATCCTAATGTGATTTCTTTATAATGGGTGTGTTCCTTATCTTTTCCTAGTGTCTAAACTCTTCTCCATGGCTGGACCCCCAAATAATATTCCTTTACGTGCTAAGGGGTATCTAGAGAGTGGGATAGGTTTAATAACTACCCTAACAGTAACGCGTACCCTAACGGTAACCCCTACCCTAACCCTAACACGTACCCTAATCCTAACCCGTACCCTAAACCGAGCCCTAACCCTAACACTAACCCTAACCCTAACCCTAACCCATACCCTACGCCGTACCCGAAGCCCTCCCCGAACCCGTACCCTAAGCCGTACCCTAAGCCTAACCCTAAGCCTAACCCTAACCCTAGGCTACCCTTGACTGCTTCTGCCTCCAATAGATTTCCTAAGCACTAGTGTTTTAAAGAACAGCTTAAAAAGAGAATCCTAATGTGATTTCTTTATAATGTGTGTGTTCCTTATATTATCTTAGTGTCTAAACTCTTCTCCATGGCTGGACCCCCAAATAATATTCCTTTACGTGCTAAGGGGTATCTAGAGAGTGGGATAGGTTTAATAACTACCCTAACCCTAACGCGTACCCTAACCCTAACCCCTAACCTAACCCTAACACGTACCCTAATCCTAACCTGTACCCTAAACCGAGCCCTAACCCTAACACTAACCCTAACCCTAACCCTAACCCATACCCTACGCCGTACCCGAAGCCCTCCCCGAACCCGTACCCTAAGCCGTACCCTAAGCCTAACCCTAAGCCTAACCCTAACCCTAGGCTACCCTTTACTGCTTCTGCCTCCAATAGATTTCCTAAGCACTAGTGTTTTAAGGAACAGCTTAAAAAGTAAATCCTAATGTGATTTCTTTATAATGGGTGTGTTCCTTATCTAATCCTAGTGTCTAAACTCTTCTCCATGGCTGGACCCCCACATAATATTCCTTTATGTGCTAAGGGGTATCTAGAGAGTGGGATAGGTTTAATCACTACCCTAACCCTAACGCGTACCCTAACGCTAACCCCTACCCTAACTCTAACACATACCCTAATCCTAACCTGTACCCTAAACCGAGCCCTAACCCTAACACTAACCCTAACCCTAACGCTAACCCATACCCTACGCCGTACCCGAAGCCCTCCCCGAACCCGTACCCTAAGCCGTACCCTAAGCCTAATCCTAAGCCTAACCCTAACCCTAGGCTACCCTTGACTGCTTCTGCCTCCAATAGATTTCCTAAGCACTAGTGTTTAAGGAACAGCTTAAAAAGAGAATCCTAAAGTGATTTCTTTATAATGTGTGTGTTCCTTATATTATCTTAGTGTCTTAACTCTTCTCCATGGCTGGACCCCCAAATAATATTCCTTTACGTGCTAAGGGGTATCTAGAGAGTGGGATAGGTTTAATAACTACCCTAACCTTAACGCGTACCCTAACCCTAACCCCTAACCTAACCCTAACACGTACCCTAATCCTAACCCGTACCCTAAACCGAGCCCTAACCCTAACACTAACCCTAACCCTAACCCTAACCCATACCCTACGCCGTACCCGAAGCCCTCCCCGAACCCGTACCCTAAGCCGTACCCTAAGCCTAATCCTAAGCCTAACCCTAACCCTAGGCTACCCTTGACTGCTTCTGCCTCCAATAGATTTCCTAAGCACTAGTGTTTTAAGGAACAGCTTAAAAAGAGAATCCTAATGTGATTTCTTTATAATGGGTGTGTTCCTTATATTATCTTAGTGTCTAAACTCTTCTGCATGGCTGGACCCCCAAATAATATTCCTTTACGTGCTAAGGGGTAACTAGAGAGTGGCTTAGGTTTAATAACTACCCTAACCCCAACGCGTACCCTAACGCTAACCCCTACCCTAACCCTAACACGTACCCTAATCCTAACCCGAACACTAAACCGAGCCCTAACCCTAACACTAACCCTAACCCTAACGCTAACCCATACCCTACGCCGTACCCGAAGCCCTCCCCGAACCCGTACCCTAAGGCGTACCCTAAGCCTAACCCTAAGCCTAACCCTAACCCTAGGCTACCCGTGACTGCTTCTGCCTCCAATAGATTTCCTAAGCACTAGTGTTTTAAGGAACAGCTTAAAAAGAGAATCCTAATGTGATTTCTTTATAATGTGTGTGTTCCTTATATTATCTTAGTGTCTAAACTCTTCTCCATGGCTGGACCCCCAAATAATATTCCTTTACGTGCTAAGGGGTATCTAGAGAGTGGGATAGGTTTAATAACTACCCTAACCCTAACGCGTACCCTAACCCTAACCCCTAACCTAACCCTAACACGTACCCTAATCCTAACCTGTACCCTAAACCGAGCCCTAACCCTAACACTAACCATAACCCTAACCCTAACCCATACCCTACGCCGTACCCGAAGCCCTCCCCGAACCCGTACCCTAAGCCGTACCCTAAGCCTAACCCTAAGCCTAACCCTAACCCTAGGCTACCCTTGACTGCTTCTGCCTCCAATAGATTTCCTAAGCACTAGTGTTTTAAGGAACAGCTTAAAAAGTAAATCCTAATGTGATTTCTTTATAATGGGTGTGTTCCTTATCTAATCCTAGTGTCTAAACTCTTCTCCATGGCTGGACCCCCACATAATATTCCTTTATGTGCTAAGGGGTATCTAGAGAGTGGGATAGGTTTAATCACTACCCTAACCCTAACGCGTACCCTAACGCTAACCCCTACCCTAACCCTAACACGTACCCTAATCCTAACCCGTACCCTAAACCGAGCCCTAACCCTAACACTAACCCTAACCCTAACCCTAACCCATACCCTACGCCGTACCCGAAGCCCTCCCCGAACCCGTACCCTAAGCCGTACCCTAAGCCTAACCCTAACCCTAGGCTATCCTTGACTGCTTCTGCCTCCAATAGATTTCCTAACCACTAGTGTTTTAAGGAACAGCTTAGAAAGTGAATCCTAATGTGATTTCTTTATAATGGGTGTGTTCCTTAACTAATCCTAGTGTCTAAACTCTTCTCCATGGCTGGACCCCCAAATTATATTCCTTTATGTGCTAAGGGGTATCTAGAGAGTGGGATAGGTTTAATAACTACCCTAACCGTAACGCGTACCCTAACGGTAACCCCTACCCTAACCCTAACACGTACCCTAATCCTAACCCGTACCCTAAACCGAGCCCTAACCCTAACACTAACCCTAACCCTAACCCTAACCCATACCCTACGCCGTAGCCGAAGCCCTCCCCGAACCCGTACCCTAAGCCGTACCCTAAGCCTAACCCTAAGCCTAACCCTAACCCTAGGCTACCCTTGACTGCTTCTGCCTCCAATAGGTTTCCTAAGCACTAGTGTTTTAAAGAACAGCTTAAAAAGAGAATCCTAATGTGATTTCTTTATAATGGGTGTGTTCCTTATCTAATCCTAGTGTCTAAACTCTTCTCCATGGCTGGACTCCCAAATAATATTCCTTTATGTGCTAAGGGGTATCTAGAGAGTGGGATAGGTTTAATCACTACCCTAACCCTAACGCGTACCATAACCCTAACCCCTACCCTAACCCTAACACGTACCCTAATCCTAACCCGTACCCTAAACCGAGCCCTAACCCTAACACTAACCCTAACCCTAACCCTAACCCATACCCTACGCCGTACCCAAAGCCCTCCCCGAACCCGTACCCTAAGCCGTACCCTAAGCCTAACCCTAAGCCTAACTCTAACCCTAGGCTACCCTTGACTGCTTCTGCCTCCAATAGATTTCCTAAGCACTAGTGTTTTAAGGAACAGCTTAAAAAGAGAATCCTAATGTGATTTCTTTATAATGTGTGTGTTCCTTATATTATCTTAGTGTCTAAACTCTTCTCCATGGCTGGACCCCCAAATAATATTCCTTTACGTGCTAAGGGGTATCTAGAGAGTGGGATAGGTTTAATAACTACCCTAACCCTAACGCGTACCCTAACCCTAACCCCTAACCTAACCCTAACACGTACCCTAATCCTAACCTGTACCCTAAACCGAGCCCTAACCCTAACACTAACCCTAACCCTAACCCTAACCCATACCCTACGCCGTACCCGAAGCCCTCCACGAACCCGTACCCTAAGCTGTACCCTAAGCCTAACCCTAAGCCTAACCCTAACCCTAGGCTACCCTTGACTGCTTCTGCCTCCAATAGATTTCCTAAGCACTAGTGTTTTAAAGAACAGCTTAAAAAGAGAATCCTAATGTGATTTCTTTATAATGGGTGTGTTCCTTATCTTATCCTAGTGTGTAAACTCTTCTCCATGGCTGGACCCCCAAATAATATTCCTTTACGTGCTAAGGGGTAACTAGAGAGTGGGATAGGTTTAATAACTACCCTAACCCTAACGCGTACCCTAACGCTAACTCCTTCCCTAACCCTAACACGTACCCTAATCCTAACCCGTACCCTAAACCGAGCCCTAACACTAACACTAACCCTAACCCTAACCCTAACCCATACCCTACGCCGTACCCGAAGCCCTCCCCGAACCCGTACCCTAAGCCGTACCCTAAGCCTAACCCTAAGCCTAACCCTAACCCTAGGCTACCCTTGACTGTTTCTGCCTCCAATAGATTTCCTAAGCACTAGTGTTTTAAGGAAGAGCTTAAAAAGTAAATCCTAATGTGATTTCTTTATAATGGTTGTGTTCCTTATCTAATCCTAGTGTCTAAACTCTTCTCCATGGCTGGACCCCCAAATAATATTCCTTCGTGTGCTAAGGGGTATCTAGAGAGTGGGATAGGTTTAATCACTACCCTAACCCTAACGCGTACCATAACCCTAACCCCTACCCTAACCCTAACACGTACCCTAATCCTAACCCGTACCCTAAACCGAGCCCTAACCCTAACACTAACCCTAACCCTAACCCTAACCCATACCCTACGCCGTACCCGAAGCCCTCCCCGAAACTGTACCCTAAGCCGTACCCTAAGCCTAACCCTAAGCCTAACCCTAACCCTAGGCTACCCTTGGCTGCTTCTGCCTCCAATAGATTTCCTAAGCACTAGGGTTTTAAGGAACAGCTTAAAAAGAGAATCCTAATGTGATTTCTTTGTAATGGGTGTGTTCCTTATCTTTTCCTAGTGTCTAAACTCTTCTCCATGGCTGGACCCCCAAATAATATTCCTTTACGTGCTAAGGGGTATCTAGAGAGTGGGATAGGTTTAATCACTACCCTAACCCTAACGCGTACCATAACCCTAACGCCTACCCTAACCCTAACACGTACCCTAATCCTAACCCGTACCCTAAACCGAGCCCTAACCCTAACACTAACCCTAACCCTAACCCTAACCCATACCCTACGCCGTACCCGAAGCCCTCCCCGAACCCGTACCCTAAGCCGTACCCTAAGCCTAACCCTAAGCCTAACTCTAACCCTAGGCTACCCTTGACTGCTTCTGCCTCCAATAGATTTCCTAAGCACTAGTGTTTTAAGGAACAGCTTAAAAAAAGAATCCTAATGTGATTTCTTTATAATGTGTGTGTTCCTTATATTATCTTAGTGTCTAAACTCTTCTCCATGGCTGGACCCCCAAATAATATTCCTTTACGTGCTAAGGGGTATCTAGAGAGTGGGATAGGTTTAATAACTACCCTAACCCTAACGCGTACCCTAACCCTAACCCCTAACCTAACCCTAACACGTACCCTAATCCTAACCTGTACCCTAAACCGAGCCCTAACCCTAACACTAACCCTAAACCTAACCCTAACCCATACCCTACGCCGTACCCGAAGCCCTCCCCGAACCCGTACCCTAAGCCGTACCCTAAGCCTAACCCTAACCCTAGGCTACCCTTGACTGCTTCTGCCTCCAATAGATTTCCTAAGCACTAGTGTTTTAAGGAACAGCTTAAAAAGAGAATCCTAATGTGATTTCTTTATAATGGGTGTGTTCCTTATCTTATCCTAGTGTCTAAACTCTTCTCCATGGCTGGACCCCCAAATAATATTCCTTTACGTGCTAAGGGGTATCTAGAGAGTGGGATAGGTTTAATAACTACCCTAACCCTAACGCGTACCCTAACCCTAACCCCTAACCTAATCCTAACACGTACCCTAATCCTAACCTGTACCCTAAACCGAGCGCTAACCCTAACACTAACCCGAACCCTAACCCTAACCCATACCCTACGCCGTACCCGAAGCCCTCCCCGAACCCGTACCCTAAGCCATACCCTAAGCCTAACCCTAAGCCTAACCCTAACCCTAGGCTACCCTTGACTGCTTCTGCCTCCAGTAGATTTCCTAAGCACTAGTGTTTTAAGGAACAGCTTAAAAAGAGAATCCTAATGTGATTTCTTTATAATGGGTGTGTTCCTTATCTTATCCTAGTGTCTAAACTCTTCTCCATGGCTGGACCCCCAAATAATATTCCTTTACGTGCTAAGGGGTAACTAGAGAGTGGGATAGGTTTAATAACTACCCTAACCCTAACGCGTACCCTAACGCTAACCCCTACCCTAACCCTAACACGTACCCTAATCCTAACCCGTACCCTAAACCGAGCCCTAACCCTAACACTAACACTAACCCTAACCCTAACCCATACCCTACGCCGTACCCAAAGCCCTCCCGGAACCCGTACCCTAAGCCGTACCCTAAGCCTAACCCTAAGCCTAACCCTAACCCTAGGCTACCCTTGACTGCTTCTGCCTCCAATAGATTTCCTAAGCACTAGTGTTTTAAAGAACAGCTTAAAAAGAGAATCCTAATGTGATTTCTTTATAATGGGTGTGTTCCTTATCTAATCCTAGTGTCTAAACTCTTCTCCATGGCTGGACCCCCAAATAATATTCCTTTATGTGCTAAGGGGTATCTAGAGAGTGGGATAGGTTTAATCACTACCCTAACCCTAACGCGTACCATAACCCTAACCCCTACCCTAACCCTAACACGTACCCTAATCCTAACCCGTACCCTAAACCGAGCCCTAACCCTAACACTAACCCTAACCCTAACCCTAACCCATACCCTACGCCGTACCCGAAGCCCTCCCCGAACCCGTACCCTAAGCCGTACCCTAAGCCTAACCCTAAGCCTAACCCTAACCCTAGGCTACCCTTGACTGCTTCTGCCTCCAATAGATTTCCTAAGCACTAGTGTTTTAAGGAACAGCTTAAAAAGAGAATCCTAATGTGATTTCTTTATAATGGGTGTGTTCCTTATCTTTTCCTAGTGTCTAAACTCTTCTCCATGGCTGGACCCCCAAATAATATTCCTTTACGTGCTAAGGGGTATCTAGAGAGTGGGATAGGTTTAATAACTACCCTAACAGTAACGCGTACCCTAACGGTAACCCCTACCCTAACCCTAACACGTACCCTAATCCTAACCCGTACCCTAAACCGAGCCCTAACCCTAACACTAACCCTAACCCTAACCCTAACCCATACCCTACGCCGTACCCGAAGCCCTCCCCGAACCCGTACCCTAAGCCGTACCCTAAGCCTAACCCTAAGCCTAACCCTAACCCTAGGCTACCCTTGACTGCTTCTGCCTCCAATAGATTTCCTAAGCACTAGTGTTTTAAAGAACAGCTTAAAAAGAGAATCCTAATGTGATTTCTTTATAATGTGTGTGTTCCTTATATTATCTTAGTGTCTAAACTCTTCTCCATGGCTGGACCCCCAAATAATATTCCTTTACGTGCTAAGGGGTATCTAGAGAGTGGGATAGGTTTAATAACTACCCTAACCCTAACGCGTACCCTAACCCTAACCCCTAACCTAACCCTAACACGTACCCTAATCCTAACCTGTACCCTAAACCGAGCCCTAACCCTAACACTAACCCTAACCCTAACCCTAACCCATACCCTACGCCGTACCCGAAGCCCTCCCCGAACCCGTACCCTAAGCCGTACCCTAAGCCTAACCCTAAGCCTAACCCTAACCCTAGGCTACCCTTTACTGCTTCTGCCTCCAATAGATTTCCTAAGCACTAGTGTTTTAAGGAACAGCTTAAAAAGTAAATCCTAATGTGATTTCTTTATAATGGGTGTGTTCCTTATCTAATCCTAGTGTCTAAACTCTTCTCCATGGCTGGACCCCCACATAATATTCCTTTATGTGCTAAGGGGTATCTAGAGAGTGGGATAGGTTTAATCACTACCCTAACCCTAACGCGTACCCTAACGCTAACCCCTACCCTAACTCTAACACATACCCTAATCCTAACCTGTACCCTAAACCGAGCCCTAACCCTAACACTAACCCTAACCCTAACGCTAACCCATACCCTACGCCGTACCCGAAGCCCTCCCCGAACCCGTACCCTAAGCCGTACCCTAAGCCTAATCCTAAGCCTAACCCTAACCCTAGGCTACCCTTGACTGCTTCTGCCTCCAATAGATTTCCTAAGCACTAGTGTTTAAGGAACAGCTTAAAAAGAGAATCCTAAAGTGATTTCTTTATAATGTGTGTGTTCCTTATATTATCTTAGTGTCTTAACTCTTCTCCATGGCTGGACCCCCAAATAATATTCCTTTACGTGCTAAGGGGTATCTAGAGAGTGGGATAGGTTTAATAACTACCCTAACCTTAACGCGTACCCTAACCCTAACCCCTAACCTAACCCTAACACGTACCCTAATCCTAACCCGTACCCTAAACCGAGCCCTAACCCTAACACTAACCCTAACCCTAACCCTAACCCATACCCTACGCCGTACCTGAAGCCCTCCCCGAACCCGTACCCTAAGCCGTACCCTAAGCCTAACCCTAAGCCTAACCCTAACCCTAGGCTACCCTTGACTGCTTCTGCCTCCAATAGATTTCCTAAGCACTAGTGTTTTAAAGAACAGCTTAAAAAGAGAATCCTAATGTGATTTCTTTATAATGGGTGTGTTCCTTATCTAATCCTAGTGTCTAAACTCTTCTCCATGGCTGGACCCCCAAATAATATTCCTTTATGTGCTCAGGGGTATCTAGAGAGTGGGATAGGTTTAATCACTACCCTAACCCTAACGCGTACCATAACCCTAACCCCTACCCTAACCCTAACACGTACCCTAATCCTAACCCGTACCCTAAACCGAGCCCTAACCCTAACACTAACCCTAACCCTAACCCTAACCCATAACCTACGCCGTACCCGAAGCCCTCCCCGAACCCGTACCCTAAGCCGTACCCTAAGCCTAACCCTAAGCCTAACCCTAACCCTAGGCTACCCTTGACTGCTTCTGCCTCCAATAGATTTCCTAAGCACTAGTGTTTTAAGGAACAGCTTAAAAAGAGAATCCTAATGTGATTTCTTTATAATGTGTGTGTTCCTTATATTATCTTAGTGTCTAAACTCTTCTCCATGGCTGGACCCCCAAATAATATTCCTTTACGTGCTAAGGGGTATCTAGAGAGTGGGATAGGTTTAATAACTACCCTAACCCTAACGCGTACCCTAACCCTAAACCCTACCCTAACCCTAACACGTACCCTAATCCTAACCCGTACCCTAAACCGAGCCCTAACCCTAACACTAACCCTAACCCTAACCCTAAACCATAGCCTACGCCGTACCCGAAGCCCTCCCCGAACCCGTACCCTAAGCCGTACCCTATGCCTAATCCTAAGCCTAACCCTAACCCTAGGCTACCCTTGACTGCTTCTGCCTCCAATAGATTTCCTAAGCACTAGTGTTTTAAGGAACAGCTTAAAAAGAGAATCCTAATGTGATTTCTTTATAATGGGTGTGTTCCTTATATTATCTTAGTGTCTAAACTCTTCTCCATGGCTGGACCCCCAAATAATATTCCTTTACGTGCTAAGGGGTAACTAGAGAGTGGCTTAGGTTTAATAACTACCCTAACCCCAACGCGTACCCTAACGCTAACCCCTACCCTAACCCTAACACGTACCCTAATCCTAACCCGAACACTAAACCGAGCCCTAACCCTAACACTAACCCTAACCCTAACGCTAACCCATACCCTACGCCGTACCCGAAGCCCTCCCCGAACCCGTACCCTAAGGCGTACCCTAAGCCTAACCCTAAGCCTAACCCTAACCCTAGGCTACCCGTGACTGCTTCTGCCTCCAATAGATTTCCTAAGCACTAGTGTTTTAAGGAACAGCTTAAAAAGAGAATCCTAATGTGATTTCTTTATAATGTGTGTGTTCCTTATATTATCTTAGTGTCTAAACTCTTCTCCATGGCTGGACCCCCAAATAATATTCCTTTACGTGCTAAGGGGTATCTAGAGAGTGGGATAGGTTTAATAACTACCCTAACCCTAACGCGTACCCTAACACTAACCCCTAACCTAACCCTAACACGTACCCTAATCCTAACCTGTACCCTAAACCGAGCCCTAACCCTAACACTAACCATAACCCTAACCCTAACCCATACCCTACGCCGTACCCGAAGCCCTCCCCGAACCCGTACCCTAAGCCGTACCCTAAGCCTAACCCTAAGCCTAACCCTAACCCTAGGCTACCCTTGACTGCTTCTGCCTCCAATAGATTTCCTAAGCACTAGTGTTTTAAGGAACAGCTTAAAAAGTAAATCCTAATGTGATTTCTTTATAATGGGTGTGTTCCTTATCTAATCCTAGTGTCTAAACTCTTCTCCATGGCTGGACCCCCACATAATATTCCTTTATGTGCTAAGGGGTATCTAGAGAGTGGGATAGGTTTAATCACTACCCTAACCCTAACGCGTACCCTAACGCTAACCCCTACCCTAACTCTAACACGTACCCTAATCCTAACCTGTACCCTAAACCGAGCCCTAACCCTAACACTAACCCTAACCCTAACGCTAACCCATACCCTACGCCGTACCCGAAGCCCTCCCCGAACCCGTACCCTAAGCCGTACCCTAAGCCTAATCCTAAGCCTAACCCTAACCCTAGGCTACCCTTGACTGCTTCTGCCTCCAATAGATTTCCTAAGCACTAGTGTTTTAAGGAACAGCTTAAAAAGAGAATCCTAATGTGATTTCTTTATAATGGGTGTGTTCCTTATCTAATCCTAGTGTCTAAACTCTTCTCCATGGCTGGACCCCAAATAATATTCCTTTATGTGCTAAGGGGTATCTAGAGAGTGGGATAGGTTTAATCACTACCCTAACCCTAACGCGTACAATAACCCTAACCCCTACCCTAACCCTAACACGTACCCTAATCCTAACCCGTACCCTAAACCGAGCCCTAACCCTAACACTAACCCTAACCCTAACCCTAACCCATACCCTACGCTGTACCCGAAGCCCTCCCCGAACCCGTACCCTAAGCCGTACCCTAAGCCTAACCCTAAGCCTAACCCTAACCCTAGGCTACCCTTGACTGCTTCTGCCTCCAATAGATTTCCTAAGCACTAGTGTTTTAAGGAACAGCTTAAAAAGAGAATCCTAATGTGATTTCTTTATAATGTGTGTGTTCCTTATATTATCTTAGTGTCTAAACTCTTCTCCATGGCTGGACCCCCAAATAATATTCCTTTACGTGCTAAGGGGTATCTAGAGAGTGGGATAGGTTTAATAACTACCCTAACCCTAACGCGTACCCTAACCCTAAACCCTACCCTAACCCTAACACGTACCCTAATCCTAACCCGTACCCTAAACCGAGCCCTAACCCTAACACTAACCCTAACCCTAAACCATACCCTACGCCGTACCCGAAGCCCTCCCCGAACCCGTACCCTAAGCCGTACCCTAAGCCTAATCCTAAGCCTAACCCTAACCCTAGGCTACCCTTGACTGCTTCTGCCTCCAATAGATTTCCTAAGCACTAGTGTTTTAAGGAACAGCTTAAAAAGAGAATCCTAATGTGATTTCTTTATAATGGGTGTGTTCTTTATCTTTTCCTAGTGTCTAAACTCTTCTCCATGGCTGGACCCCCAAATAATATTCCTTTACGTGCTAAGGGGTAACTAGAGAGTGGCTTAGGTTTAATAACTACCCTAACCCCAACGCGTACCCTAACGCTAACCCCTACCCTAACCCTAACACGTACCCTAATCCTAACCCGTACCCTAAACCGAGCCCTAACCCTAACACTCACCCTAACCCTAACGCTAACCCATACCCTACGCCGTACCCGAAGCCCTCCCCGAACCCGTACCCTAAGCCGTACCCTAAGCCTAATCCTAAGCCTAACAATAACCCTAGGCTACCCTTGACTGCTTCTGCTTCCAATAGTTTTCCTAAGCACTAGTGTTTTAAGGAACAGCTTAAAAAGAGAATCCTAAGGTGATTTCTTTATAATGTGTGTGTTCCTTATATTATCTTAGTGTCTTAACTCTTCTCCATGGCTGGACCCCCAAATAATATTCCTTTACGTGCTAAGGGGTATCTAGAGAGTGGGATAGGTTTAATAACTACCCTAACCCTAACGCGTACACTAACCCTAACCCCTAACCTAACCCTAACACGTACCCTAATCCTAACCCGTACCCTAAACCGAGCCCTAACCCTAACACTAACCCTAACCCTAACCCTAACCCATACCCTACGCCGTACCCGAAGCCCTCCCCGAACCCGTACCCTAAGCCGTACCCTAAGCCTAACCCTAAGCCTAACCCTAACCCTAGGCTACCCTTGACTGCTTCTGCCTCCAATAGATTTCCTAAGCACTAGTGTTTTAAAGAAGAGCTTAAAAAGAGAATCCTAATGTGATTTCTTTATAATGGGTGTGTTCCTTATCTAATCCTAGTGTCTAAACTCTTCTCCATGGCTGGACCCCCAAATAATATTCCTTTATGTGCTAAGGGGTATCTAGAGAGTGGGATAGGTTTAATCAATACCCTAACCCTAACGCGTACCCTAACGCTAACCCCTACCCTAACCCTAACACGTACCCTAATCCTAACCCGAACACTAAACCGAGCCCTAACCCTAACACTAACCCTAACCCTAACGCTAACCCATACCCTACGCCGTACCCGAAGCCCTCCCCGAACCCGTACCCTAAGGCGTACCCTAAGCCTAACCCTAAGCCTAACCCTAACCCTAGGCTACCCGTGACTGCTTCTGCCTCCAATAGATTTCCTAAGCACTAGTGTTTTAAGGAACAGCTTAAAAAGAGAATCCTAATGTGATTTCTTTATAATGTGTGTGTTCCTTATATTATCTTAGTGTCTAAACTCTTCTCCATGGCTGGACCCCCAAATAATATTCCTTTACGTGCTAAGGGGTATCTAGAGAGTGGGATAGGTTTAATAACTACCCTAACCCTAACGCGTACCCTAACCCTAACCCCTAACCTAACCCTAACACGTACCCTAATCCTAACCTGTACCCTAAACCGAGCCCTAACCCTAACACTAACCATAACCCTAACCCTAACCCATACCCTACGCCGTACCCGAAGCCCTCCCCGAACCCGTACCCTAAGCCGTACCCTAAGCCTAACCCTAAGCCTAACCCTAACCCTAGGCTACCCTTGACTGCTTCTGCCTCCAATAGATTTCCTAAGCACTAGTGTTTTAAGGAACAGCTTAAAAAGTAAATCCTAATGTGATTTCTTTATAATGGGTGTGTTCCTTATCTAATCCTAGTGTCTAAACTCTTCTCCATGGCTGGACCCCCACATAATATTCCTTTATGTGCTAAGGGGTATCTAGAGAGTGGGATAGGTTTAATCACTACCCTAACCCTAACGCGTACCCTAACGCTAACCCCTACCCTAACTCTAACACATACCCTAATCCTAACCTGTACCCTAAACCGAGCCCTAACCCTAACACTAACCCTAACCCTAACGCTAACCCATACCCTACGCCGTACCCGAAGCCCTCCCCGAACCCGTACCCTAAGCCGTACCCTAAGCCTAATCCTAAGCCTAACCCTAACCCTAGGCTACCCTTGACTGCTTCTGCCTCCAATAGATTTCCTAAGCACTAGTGTTTTAAGGAACAGCTTAAAAAGAGAATCCTAATGTGATTTCTTTATAATGGGTGTGTTCCTTATCTAATCCTAGTGTCTAAACTCTTCTCCATGGCTGGACCCCAAATAATATTCCTTTATGTGCTAAGGGGTATCTAGAGAGTGGGATAGGTTTAATCACTACCCTAACCCTAACGCGTACCATAACCCTAACCCCTACCCTAACCCTAACACGTACCCTAATCCTAACCCGTACCCTAAACCGAGCCCTAACCCTAACACTAACCCTAACCCTAACCCTAACAGATACCCTACGCTGTACCCGAAGCCCTCCCCGAACCCGTACCCTAAGCCGTACCCTAAGCCTAACCCTAAGCCTAACCCTAACCCTAGGCTACCCTTGACTGCTTCTGCCTCCAATAGATATCCTAAGCACTAGTGTTTTAAGGAACAGCTTAAAAAGAGAATCCTAATGTGATTTCTTTATAATGTGTGTGTTCCTTATATTATCTTAGTGTCTAAACTCTTCTCCATGGCTGGACCCCCAAATAATATTCCTTTACGTGCTAAGGGGTATCTAGAGAGTGGGATAGGTTTAATAACTACCCTAACCCTAACGCGTACCCTAACCCTAAACCCTACCCTAACCCTAACACGTACCCTAATCCTAACCCGTACCCTAAACCGAGCCCTAACCCTAACACTAACCCTAACCCTAAACCATACCCTACGCCGTACCCGAAGCCCTCCCCGAACCCGTACCCTAAGCCGTACCCTAAGCCTAATCCTAAGCCTAACAATAACCCTAGGCTACCCTTGACTGCTTCTGCTTCCAATAGTTTTCCTAAGCACTAGTGTTTTAAGGAACAGCTTAAAAAGAGAATCCTAAGGTGATTTCTTTATAATGTGTGTGTTCCTTATATTATCTTAGTGTCTTAACTCTTCTCCATGGCTGGACCCCCAAATAATATTCCTTTACGTGCTAAGGGGTATCTAGAGAGTGGGATAGGTTTAATAACTACCCTAACCCTAACGCGTACCCTAACCCTAACCCCTAACCTAACCCTAACACGTACCCTAATCCTAACCTGTACCCTAAACCGAGCCCTAACCCTAACACTAACCCTAACCCTAACCCTAACCCATACCCTACGCCGTACCCGAAGCCCTCCCCGAACCCGTACCCTAAGCCGTACCCTAAGCCTAACCCTAAGCCTAACCCTAACCCTAGGCTACCCTTTACTGCTTCTGCCTCCAATAGATTTCCTAAGCACTAGTGTTTTAAGGAACAGCTTAAAAAGTAAATCCTAATGTGATTTCTTTATAATGGGTGTGTTCCTTATCTAATCCTAGTGTCTAAACTCTTCTCCATGGCTGGACCCCCACATAATATTCCTTTATGTACTAAGGGGTATCTAGAGAGTGGGATAGGTTTAATCACTACCCTAACCCTAACGCGTACCCTAACGCTAACCCCTACCCTAACTCTAACACATACCCTAATCCTAACCTGTACCCTAAACCGAGCCCTAACCCTAACACTAACCCTAACCCTAACGCTAACCCATACCCTACGCCGTACCCGAAGCCCTCCCCGAACCCGTACCCTAAGCCGTACCCTAAGCCTAATCCTAAGCCTAACCCTAACCCTAGGCTACCCTTGACTGCTTCTGCCTCCAATAGATTTCCTAAGCACTAGTGTTTAAGGAACAGCTTAAAAAGAGAATCCTAAAGTGATTTCTTTATAATGTGTGTGTTCCTTATATTATCTTAGTGTCTTAACTCTTCTCCATGGCTGGACCCCCAAATAATATTCCTTTACGTGCTAAGGGGTATCTAGAGAGTGGGATAGGTTTAATAACTACCCTAACCTTAACGCGTACCCTAACCCTAACCCCTAACCTAACCCTAACACGTACCCTAATCCTAACCCGTACCCTAAACCGAGCCCTAACCCTAACACTAACCCTAACCCTAACCCTAACCCATACCCTACGCCGTACCCGAAGCCCTCCCCGAACCCGTACCCTAAGCCGTACCCTAAGCCTAACCCTAAGCCTAACCCTAACCCTAGGCTACCCTTGACTGCTTCTGCCTCCAATAGATTTCCTAAGCACTAGTGTTTTAAAGAACAGCTTAAAAAGAGAATCTTAATGTGATTTCTTTATAATGGGTGTGTTCCTTATCTAATCCTAGTGTCTAAACTCTTCTCCATGGCTGGACCCCCAAATAATATTCCTTTATGTGCTCAGGGGTATCTAGAGAGTGGGATAGGTTTAATCACTACCCTAACCCTAACGCGTACCATAACCCTAACCCCTACCCTAACCCTAACACGTACCCTAATCCTAACCCGTACCCTAAACCGAGCCCTAACCCTAACACTAACCCTAACCCTAACCCTAACCCATACCCTACGCCGTACCCGAAGCCCTCCCCGAACCCGTACCCTAAGCCGTACCCTAAGCCTAACCCTAAGCCTAACCCTAACCCTAGGCTACCCTTGACTGCTTCTGCCTCCAATAGATTTCCTAAGCACTAGTGTTTTAAGGAACAGCTTAAAAAGAGAATCCTAATGTGATTTCTTTATAATGTGTGTGTTCCTTATATTATCTTAGTGTCTAAACTCTTCTCCATGGCTGGACCCCCAAATAATATTCCTTTACGTGCTAAGGGGTATCTAGAGAGTGGGATAGGTTTAATAACTACCCTAACCCTAACGCGTACCCTAACCCTAAACCCTACCCTAACCCTAACACGTACCCTAATCCTAACCCGTACCCTAAACCGAGCCCTAACCCTAACACTAACCCTAACCCTAACCCTAAACCATAGCCTACGCCGTACCCGAAGCCCTCCCCGAACCCGTACCCTAAGCCGTACCCTAAGCCTAATCCTAAGCCTAACCCTAACCCTAGGCTACCCTTGACTGCTTCTGCCTCCAATAGATTTCCTAAGCACTAGTGTTTTAAGGAACAGCTTAAAAAGAGAATCCTAATGTGATTTCTTTATAATGGGTGTGTTCCTTATATTATCTTAGTGTCTAAACTCTTCTCCATGGCTGGACCCCCAAATAATATTCCTTTACGTGCTAAGGGGTAACTAGAGAGTGGCTTAGGTTTAATAACTACTCTAACCCCAACGCGTACCCTAACGCTAACCCCTACCCTAACCCTAACACGTACCCTAATCCTAACCCGAACACTAAACCGAGCCCTAACCCTAACACTAACCCTAACCCTAACGCTAACCCATACCCTACGCCGTACCCGAAGCCCTCCCCGAACCCGTACCCTAAGGCGTACCCTAAGCCTAACCCTAAGCCTAACCCTAACCCTAGGCTACCCGTGACTGCTTCTGCCTCCAATAGATTTCCTAAGCACTAGTGTTTTAAGGAACAGCTTAAAAAGAGAATCCTAATGTGATTTCTTTATAATGTGTGTGTTCCTTATATTATCTTAGTGTCTAAACTCTTCTCCATGGCTGGACCCCCAAATAATATTCCTTTACGTGCTAAGGGGTATCTAGAGAGTGGGATAGGTTTAATAACTACCCTAACCCTAACGCGTACCCTAACCCTAACCCCTAACCTAACCCTAACACGTACCCTAATCCTAACCTGTACCCTAAACCGAGCCCTAACCCTAACACTAACCATAACCCTAACCCTAACCCATACCCTACGCCGTACCCGAAGCCCTCCCCGAACCCGTACCCTAAGCCGTACCCTAAGCCTAACCCTAAGCCTAACCCTAACCCTAGGCTACCCTTGACTGCTTCTGCCTCCAATAGATTTCCTAAGCACTAGTGTTTTAAGGAACAGCTTAAAAAGTAAATCCTAATGTGATTTCTTTATAATGGGTGTGTTCCTTATCTAATCCTAGTGTCTAAACTCTTCTCCATGGCTGGACCCCCACATAATATTCCTTTATGTGCTAAGGGGTATCTAGAGAGTGGGATAGGTTTAATCACTACCCTAACCCTAACGCGTACCCTAACGCTAACCCCTACCCTAACTCTAACACGTACCCTAATCCTAACCTGTACCCTAAACCGAGCCCTAACCCTAACACTAACCCTAACCCTAACGCTAACCCATACCCTACGCCGTACCCGAAGCCCTCCCCGAACCCGTACCCTAAGCCGTACCCTAAGCCTAATCCTAAGCCTAACCCTAACCCTAGGCTACCCTTGACTGCTTCTGCCTCCAATAGATTTCCTAAGCACTAGTGTTTTAAGGAACAGCTTAAAAAGAGAATCCTAATGTGATTTCTTTATAATGGGTGTGTTCCTTATCTAATCCTAGTGTCTAAACTCTTCTCCATGGCTGGACCCCAAATAATATTCCTTTATGTGCTAAGGGGTATCTAGAGAGTGGGATAGGTTTAATCACTACCCTAACCCTAACGCGTACAATAACCCTAACCCCTACCCTAACCCTAACACGTACCCTAATCCTAACCCGTACCCTAAACCGAGCCCTAACCCTAACACTAACCCTAACCCTAACCCTAACCCATACCCTACGCTGTACCCGAAGCCCTCCCCGAACCCGTACCCTAAGCCGTACCCTAAGCCTAACCCTAAGCCTAACCCTAACCCTAGGCTACCCTTGACTGCTTCTGCCTCCAATAGATTTCCTAAGCACTAGTGTTTTAAGGAACAGCTTAAAAAGAGAATCCTAATGTGATTTCTTTATAATGTGTGTGTTCCTTATATTATCTTAGTGTCTAAACTCTTCTCCATGGCTGGACCCCCAAATAATATTCCTTTACGTGCTAAGGGGTATCTAGAGAGTGGGATAGGTTTAATAACTACCCTAACCCTAACGCGTACCCTAACCCTAAACCCTACCCTAACCCTAACACGTACCCTAATCCTAACCCGTACCCTAAACCGAGCCCTAACCCTAACACTAACCCTAACCCTAAACCATACCCTACGCCGTACCCGAAGCCCTCCCCGAACCCGTACCCTAAGCCGTACCCTAAGCCTAATCCTAAGCCTAACCCTAACCCTAGGCTACCCTTGACTGCTTCTGCCTCCAATAGATTTCCTAAGCACTAGTGTTTTAAGGAACAGCTTAAAAAGAGAATCCTAATGTGATTTCTTTATAATGGGTGTGTTCTTTATCTTTTCCTAGTGTCTAAACTCTTCTCCATGGCTGGACCCCCAAATAATATTCCTTTACGTGCTAAGGGGTAACTAGAGAGTGGCTTAGGTTTAATAACTACCCTAACCCCAACGCGTACCCTAACGCTAACCCCTACCCTAACCCTAACACGTACCCTAATCCTAACCCGTACCCTAAACCGAGCCCTAACCCTAACACTCACCCTAACCCTAACGCTAACCCATACCCTACGCCGTACCCGAAGCCCTCCCCGAACCCGTACCCTAAGCCGTACCCTAAGCCTAATCCTAAGCCTAACAATAACCCTAGGCTACCCTTGACTGCTTCTGCTTCCAATAGTTTTCCTAAGCACTAGTGTTTTAAGGAACAGCTTAAAAAGAGAATCCTAAGGTGATTTCTTTATAATGTGTGTGTTCCTTATATTATCTTAGTGTCTTAACTCTTCTCCATGGCTGGACCCCCAAATAATATTCCTTTACGTGCTAAGGGGTATCTAGAGAGTGGGATAGGTTTAATAACTACCCTAACCCTAACGCGTACCCTAACCCTAACCCCTAACCTAACCCTAACACGTACCCTAATCCTAACCCGTACCCTAAACCGAGCCCTAACCCTAACACTAACCCTAACCCTAACCCTAACCCATACCCTACGCCGTACCCGAAGCCCTCCCCGAACCCGTACCCTAAGCCGTACCCTAAGCCTAACCCTAAGCCTAACCCTAACCCTAGGCTACCCTTGACTGCTTCTGCCTCCAATAGATTTCCTAAGCACTAGTGTTTTAAAGAAGAGCTTAAAAAGAGAATCCTAATGTGATTTCTTTATAATGGGTGTGTTCCTTATCTAATCCTAGTGTCTAAACTCTTCTCCATGGCTGGACCCCCAAATAATATTCCTTTATGTGCTAAGGGGTATCTAGAGAGTGGGATAGGTTTAATCAATACCCTAACCCTAACGCGTACCCTAACGCTAACCCCTACCCTAACCCTAACACGTACCCTAATCCTAACCCGAACACTAAACCGAGCCCTAACCCTAACACTAACCCTAACCCTAACGCTAACCCATACCCTACGCCGTACCCGAAGCCCTCCCCGAACCCGTACCCTAAGGCGTACCCTAAGCCTAACCCTAAGCCTAACCCTAACCCTAGGCTACCCGTGACTGCTTCTGCCTCCAATAGATTTCCTAAGCACTAGTGTTTTAAGGAACAGCTTAAAAAGAGAATCCTAATGTGATTTCTTTATAATGTGTGTGTTCCTTATATTATCTTAGTGTCTAAACTCTTCTCCATGGCTGGACCCCCAAATAATATTCCTTTACGTGCTAAGGGGTATCTAGAGAGTGGGATAGGTTTAATAACTACCCTAACCCTAACGCGTACCCTAACCCTAACCCCTAACCTAACCCTAACACGTACCCTAATCCTAACCTGTACCCTAAACCGAGCCCTAACCCTAACACTAACCATAACCCTAACCCTAACCCATACCCTACGCCGTACCCGAAGCCCTCCCCGAACCCGTACCCTAAGCCGTACCCTAAGCCTAACCCTAACCCTAGGCTACCCTTGACTGCTTCTGCCTCCAATAGATTTCCTAAGCACTAGTGTTTTAAGGAACAGCTTAAAAAGTAAATCCTAATGTGATTTCTTTATAATGGGTGTGTTCCTTATCTAATCCTAGTGTCTAAACTCTTCTCCATGGCTGGACCCCCACATAATATTCCTTTATGTGCTAAGGGGTATCTAGAGAGTGGGATAGGTTTAATCACTACCCTAACCCTAACGCGTACCCTAACGCTAACCCCTACCCTAACTCTAACACGTACCCTAATCCTAACCTGTACCCTAAACCGAGCCCTAACCCTAACACTAACCCTAACCCTAACGCTAACCCATACCCTACGCCGTACCCGAAGCCCTCCCCGAACCCGTACCCTAAGCCGTACCCTAAGCCTAATCCTAAGCCTAACCCTAACCCTAGGCTACCCTTGACTGCTTCTGCCTCCAATAGATTTCCTAAGCACTAGTGTTTTAAGGAACAGCTTAAAAAGAGAATCCTAATGTGATTTCTTTATAATGGGTGTGTTCCTTATCTAATCCTAGTGTCTAAACTCTTCTCCATGGCTGGACCCCAAATAATATTCCTTTATGTGCTAAGGGGTATCTAGAGAGTGGGATAGGTTTAATCACTACCCTAACCCTAACGCGTACCATAACCCTAACCCCTACCCTAACCCTAACACGTACCCTAATCCTAACCCGTACCCTAAACCGAGCCCTAACCCTAACACTAACCCTAACCCTAACCCTAACCCATACCCTACGCCGTACCCGAAGCCCTCCCCGAACCCGTACCCTAAGCCGTACCCTAAGCCTAACCCTAAGCCTAACCCTAACCCTAGGCTACCCTTGACTGCTTCTGCCTCCAATAGATTTCCTAAGCACTAGTGTTTTAAGGAACAGCTTAAAAAGAGAATCCTAATGTGATTTCTTTATAATGTGTGTGTTCCTTATATTATCTTAGTGTCTAAACTCTTCTCCATGGCTGGACCCCCAAATAATATTCCTTTACGTGCTAAGGGGTATCTAGAGAGTGGGATAGGTTTAATAACTACCCTAACCCTAACGCGTACCCTAACCCTAAACCCTACCCTAACCCTAACACGTACCCTAATCCTAACCCGTACCCTAAACCGAGCCCTAACCCTAACACTAACCCTAACCCTAACCCTAAACCATAGCCTACGCCGTACCCGAAGCCCTCCCCGAACCCGTACCCTAAGCCGTACCCTAAGCCTAATCCTAAGCCTAACCCTAACCCTAGGCTACCCTTGACTGCTTCTGCCTCCAATAGATTTCCTAAGCACTAGTGTTTTAAGGAACAGCTTAAAAAGAGAATCCTAATGTGATTTCTTTATAATGGGTGTGTTCCTTATATTATCTTAGTGTCTAAACTCTTCTCCATGGCTGGACCCCCAAATAATATTCCTTTACGTGCTAAGGGGTAACTAGAGAGTGGCTTAGGTTTAATAACTACCCTAACCCCAACGCGTACCCTAACGCTAACCCCTACCCTAACCCTAACACGTACCCTAATCCTAACCCGAACACTAAACCGAGCCCTAACCCTAACACTAACCCTAACCCTAACGCTAACCCATACCCTACGCCGTACCCGAAGCCCTCCCCGAACCCGTACCCTAAGGCGTACCCTAAGCCTAACCCTAAGCCTAACCCTAACCCTAGGCTACCCGTGACTGCTTCTGCCTCCAATAGATTTCCTAAGCACTAGTGTTTTAAGGAACAGCTTAAAAAGAGAATCCTAATGTGATTTCTTTATAATGTGTGTGTTCCTTATATTATCTTAGTGTCTAAACTCTTCTCCATGGCTGGACCCCCAAATAATATTCCTTTACGTGCTAAGGGGTATCTAGAGAGTGGGATAGGTTTAATAACTACCCTAACCCTAACGCGTACCCTAACCCTAACCCCTAACCTAACCCTAACACGTACCCTAATCCTAACCTGTACCCTAAACCGAGCCCTAACCCTAACACTAACCATAACCCTAACCCTAACCCATACCCTACGCCGTACCCGAAGCCCTCCCCGAACCCGTACCCTAAGCCGTACCCTAAGCCTAACCCTAAGCCTAACCCTAACCCTAGGCTACCCTTGACTGCTTCTGCCTCCAATAGATTTCCTAAGCACTAGTGTTTTAAGGAACAGCTTAAAAAGTAAATCCTAATGTGATTTCTTTATAATGGGTGTGTTCCTTATCTAATCCTAGTGTCTAAACTCTTCTCCATGGCTGGACCCCCACATAATATTCCTTTATGTGCTAAGGGGTATCTAGAGAGTGGGATAGGTTTAATCACTACACTAACCCTAACGCGTACCCTAACGCTAACCCCTACCCTAACTCTAACACGTACCCTAATCCTAACCTGTACCCTAAACCGAGCCCTAACCCTAACACTAACCCTAACCCTAACGCTAACCCATACCCTACGCCGTACCCGAAGCCCTCCCCGAACCCGTACCCTAAGCCGTACCCTAAGCCTAATCCTAAGCCTAACCCTAACCCTAGGCTACCCTTGACTGCTTCTGCCTCCAATAGATTTCCTAAGCATTAGTGTTTTAAGGAACAGCTTAAAAAGAGAATCCTAATGTGATTTCTTTATAATGGGTGTGTTCCTTATCTAATCCTAGTGTCTAAACTCTTCTCCATGGCTGGACCCCAAATAATATTCCTTTATGTGCTAAGGGGTATCTAGAGAGTGGGATAGGTTTAATCACTACCCTAACCCTAACGCGTACCATAACCCTAACCCCTACCCTAACCCTAACACGTACCCTAATCCTAACCCATACCCTAAACCGAGCCCTAACCCTAACACTAACCCTAACCCTAACCCTAACCCATACCCTACGCTGTACCCGAAGCCCTCCCCGAACCCGTACCCTAAGCCGTACCCTAAGCCTAACCCTAAGCCTAACCCTAACCCTAGGCTACCCTTGACTGCTTCTGCCTCCAATAGATTTCCTAAGCACTAGTGTTTTAAGGAACAGCTTAAAAAGAGAATCCTAATGTGATTTCTTTATAATGTGTGTGTTCCTTATATTATCTTAGTGTCTAAACTCTTCTCCATGGCTGGACCCCCAAATAATATTCCTTTACGTGCTAAGGGGTATCTAGAGAGTGGGATAGGTTTAATAACTACCCTAACCCTAACGCGTACCCTAACCCTAAACCCTACCCTAACCCTAACACGTACCCTAATCCTAACCCGTACCCTAAACCGAGCCCTAACCCTAACACTAACCCTAACCCTAAACCATACCCTACGCCGTACCCGAAGCCCTCCCCGAACCCGTACCCTAAGCCGTACCCTAAGCCTAATCCTAAGCCTAACCCTAACCCTAGGCTACCCTTGACTGCTTCTGCCTCCAATAGATTTCCTAAGCACTAGTGTTTTAAGGAACAGCTTAAAAAGAGAATCCTAATGTGATTTCTTTATAATGGGTGTGTTCTTTATCTTTTCCTAGTGTCTAAACTCTTCTCCATGGCTGGACCCCCAAATAATATTCCTTTACGTGCTAAGGGGTAACTAGAGAGTGGCTTAGGTTTAATAACTACCCTAACCCCAACGCGTACCCTAACGCTAACCCCTACCCTAACCCTAACACGTACCCTAATCCTAACCCGTACCCTAAACCGAGCCCTAACCCTAACACTCACCCTAACCCTAACGCTAACCCATACCCTACGCCGTACCCGAAGCCCTCCCCGAACCCGTACCCTAAGCCGTACCCTAAGCCTAATCCTAAGCCTAACAATAACCCTAGGCTACCCTTGACTGCTTCTGCTTCCAATAGTTTTCCTAAGCACTAGTGTTTTAAGGAACAGCTTAAAAAGAGAATCCTAATGTGATTTCTTTATAATGTGTGTGTTCCTTATATTATCTTAGTGTCTAAACTCTTCTCCATGGCTGGACCCCCAAATAATATTCCTTTACGTGCTAAGGGGTATCTAGAGAGTGGGATAGGTTTAATAACTACCCTAACCCTAACGCGTACCCTAACCCTAAACCCTACCCTAACCCTAACACGTACCCTAATCCTAACCCGTACCCTAAACCGAGCCCTAACCCTAACACTAACCCTAACCCTAAACCATACCCTACGCCGTACCCGAAGCCCTCCCCGAACCCGTACCCTAAGCCGTACCCTAAGCCTAATCCTAAGCCTAACCCTAACCCTAGGCTACCCTTGACTGCTTCTGCCTCCAATAGATTTCCTAAGCACTAGTGTTTTAAGGAACAGCTTAAAAAGAGAATCCTAATGTGATTTCTTTATAATGGGTGTGTTCTTTATCTTTTCCTAGTGTCTAAACTCTTCTCCATGGCTGGACCCCCAAATAATATTCCTTTACGTGCTAAGGGGTAACTAGAGAGTGGCTTAGGTTTAATAACTACCCTAACCCCAACGCGTACCCTAACGCTAACCCCTACCCTAACCCTAACACGTACCCTAATCCTAACCCGTACCCTAAACCGAGCCCTAACCCTAACACTCACCCTAACCCTAACGCTAACCCATACCCTACGCCGTACCCGAAGCCCTCCCCGAACCCGTACCCTAAGCCGTACCCTAAGCCTAATCCTAAGCCTAACAATAACCCTAGGCTACCCTTGACTGCTTCTGCTTCCAATAGTTTTCCTAAGCACTAGTGTTTTAAGGAACAGCTTAAAAAGAGAATCCTAAGGTGATTTCTTTATAATGTGTGTGTTCCTTATATTATCTTAGTGTCTTAACTCTTCTCCATGGCTGGACCCCCAAATAATATTCCTTTACGTGCTAAGGGGTATCTAGAGAGTGGGATAGGTTTAATAACTACCCTAACCCTAACGCGTACCCTAACCCTAACCCCTAACCTAACCCTAACACGTACCCTAATCCTAACCCGTACCCTAAACCGAGCCCTAACCCTAACACTAACCCTAACCCTAACCCTAACCCATACCCTACGCCGTACCCGAAGCCCTCCCCGAACCCGTACCCTAAGCCGTACCCTAAGCCTAACCCTAAGCCTAACCCTAACCCTAGGCTACCCTTGACTGCTTCTGCCTCCAATAGATTTCCTAAGCACTAGTGTTTTAAAGAAGAGCTTAAAAAGAGAATCCTAATGTGATTTCTTTATAATGGGTGTGTTCCTTATCTAATCCTAGTGTCTAAACTCTTCTCCATGGCTGGACCCCCAAATAATATTCCTTTATGTGCTAAGGGGTATCTAGAGAGTGGGATAGGTTTAATCAATACCCTAACCCTAACGCGTACCCTAACGCTAACCCCTACCCTAACCCTAACACGTACCCTAATCCTAACCCGAAAACTAAACCGAGCCCTAACCCTAACACTAACCCTAACCCTAACGCTAACCCATACCCTACGCCGTACCCGAAGCCCTCCCCGAACCCGTACCCTAAGGCGTACCCTAAGCCTAACCCTAAGCCTAACCCTAACCCTAGGCTACCCGTGACTGCTTCTGCCTCCAATAGATTTCCTAAGCACTAGTGTTTTAAGGAACAGCTTAAAAAGAGAATCCTAATGTGATTTCTTTATAATGTGTGTGTTCCTTATATTATCTTAGTGTCTAAACTCTTCTCCATGGCTGGACCCCCAAATAATATTCCTTTACGTGCTAAGGGGTATCTAGAGAGTGGGATAGGTTTAATAACTACCCTAACCCTAACGCGTACCCTAACCCTAACCCCTAACCTAACCCTAACACGTACCCTAATCCTAACCTGTACCCTAAACCGAGCCCTAACCCTAACACTAACCATAACCCTAACGCTAACCCATACCCTACGCCGTACCCGAAGCCCTCCCCGAACCCGTACCCTAAGCCGTACCCTAAGCCTAATCCTAAGCCTAACCCTAACCCTAGGCTACCCTTGACTGCTTCTGCCTCCAATAGATTTCCTAAGCACTAGTGTTTTAAGGAACAGCTTAAAAAGAGAATCCTAATGTGATTTCTTTATAATGGGTGTGTTCCTTATCTAATCCTAGTGTCTAAACTCTTCTCCATGGCTGGACCCCAAATAATATTCCTTTATGTGCTAAGGGGTATCTAGAGAGTGGGATAGGTTTAATCACTACCCTAACCCTAACGCGTACCATAACCCTAACCCCTACCCTAACCCTAACACGTACCCTAATCCTAACCCGTACCCTAAACCGAGCCCTAACCCTAACACTAACCCTAACCCTAACCCTAACCCATACCCTACGCCGTACCCGAAGCCCTCCCCGAACCCGTACCCTAAGCCGTACCCTAAGCCTAACCCTAAGCCTAACCCTAACCCTAGGCTACCCTTGACTGCTTCTGCCTCCAATAGATTTCCTAAGCACTAGTGTTTTAAGGAACAGCTTAAAAAGAGAATCCTAATGTGATTTCTTTATAATGTGTGTGTTCCTTATATTATCTTAGTGTCTAAACTCTTCTCCATGGCTGGACCCCCAAATAATATTCCTTTACGTGCTAAGGGGTATCTAGAGAGTGGGATAGGTTTAATAACTACCCTAACCCTAACGCGTACCCTAACCCTAAACCCTACCCTAACCCTAACACGTACCCTAATCCTAACCCGTACCCTAAACCGAGCCCTAACCCTAACACTAACCCTAACCCTAACCCTAAACCATAGCCTACGCCGTACCCGAAGCCCTCCCCGAACCCGTACCCTAAGCCGTACCCTAAGCCTAATCCTAAGCCTAACCCTAACCCTAGGCTACCCTTGACTGCTTCTGCCTCCAATAGATTTCCTAAGCACTAGTGTTTTAAGGAACAGCTTAAAAAGAGAATCCTAATGTGATTTCTTTATAATGGGTGTGTTCCTTATATTATCTTAGTGTCTAAACTCTTCTCCATGGCTGGACCCCCAAATAATATTCCTTTACGTGCTAAGGGGTAACTAGAGAGTGGCTTAGGTTTAATAACTACCCTAACCCCAACGCGTACCCTAACGCTAACCCCTACCCTAACCCTAACACGTACCCTAATCCTAACCCGAACACTAAACCGAGCCCTAACCCTAACACTAACCCTAACCCTAACGCTAACCCATACCCTACGCCGTACCCGAAGCCCTCCCCGAACCCGTACCCTAAGGCGTACCCTAAGCCTAACCCTAAGCCTAACCCTAACCCTAGGCTACCCGTGACTGCTTCTGCCTCCAATAGATTTCCTAAGCACTAGTGTTTTAAGGAACAGCTTAAAAAGAGAATCCTAATGTGATTTCTTTATAATGTGTGTGTTCCTTATATTATCTTAGTGTCTAAACTCTTCTCCATGGCTGGACCCCCAAATAATATTCCTTTACGTGCTAAGGGGTATCTAGAGAGTGGGATAGGTTTAATAACTACCCTAACCCTAACGCGTACCCTAACCCTAACCCCTAACCTAACCCTAACACGTACCCTAATCCTAACCTGTACCCTAAACCGAGCCCTAACCCTAACACTAACCATAACCCTAACCCTAACCCATACCCTACGCCGTACCCGAAGCCCTCCCCGAACCCGTACCCTAAGCCGTACCCTAAGCCTAACCCTAAGCCTAACCCTAACCCTAGGCTACCCTTGACTGCTTCTGCCTCCAATAGATTTCCTAAGCACTAGTGTTTTAAGGAACAGCTTAAAAAGTAAATCCTAATGTGATTTCTTTATAATGGGTGTGTTCCTTATCTAATCCTAGTGTCTAAACTCTTCTCCATGGCTGGACCCCCACATAATATTCCTTTATGTGCTAAGGGGTATCTAGAGAGTGGGATAGGTTTAATCACTACCCTAACCCTAACGCGTACCCTAACGCTAACCCCTACCCTAACTCTAACACGTACCCTAATCCTAACCTGTACCCTAAACCGAGCCCTAACCCTAACACTAACCCTAACCCTAACGCTAACCCATACCCTACGCCGTACCCGAAGCCCTCCCCGAACCCGTACCCTAAGCCGTACCCTAAGCCTAATCCTAAGCCTAACCCTAACCCTAGGCTACCCTTGACTGCTTCTGCCTCCAATAGATTTCCTAAGCACTAGTGTTTTAAGGAACAGCTTAAAAAGAGAATCCTAATGTGATTTCTTTATAATGGGTGTGTTCCTTATCTAATCCTAGTGTCTAAACTCTTCTCCATGGCTGGACCCCAAATAATATTCCTTTATGTGCTAAGGGGTATCTAGAGAGTGGGATAGGTTTAATCACTACCCTAACCCTAACGCGTACCATAACCCTAACCCCTACCCTAACCCTAACACGTACCCTAATCCTAACCCATACCCTAAACCGAGCCCTAACCCTAACACTAACCCTAACCCTAACCCTAACCCATACCCTACGCTGTACCCGAAGCCCTCCCCGAACCCGTACCCTAAGCCGTACCCTAAGCCTAACCCTAAGCCTAACCCTAACCCTAGGCTACCCTTGACTGCTTCTGCCTCCAATAGATTTCCTAAGCACTAGTGTTTTAAGGAACAGCTTAAAAAGAGAATCCTAATGTGATTTCTTTATAATGTGTGTGTTCCTTATATTATCTTAGTGTCTAAACTCTTCTCCATGGCTGGACCCCCAAATAATATTCCTTTACGTGCTAAGGGGTATCTAGAGAGTGGGATAGGTTTAATAACTACCCTAACCCTAACGCGTACCCTAACCCTAAACCCTACCCTAACCCTAACACGTACCCTAATCCTAACCCGTACCCTAAACCGAGCCCTAACCCTAACACTAACCCTAACCCTAAACCATACCCTACGCCGTACCCGAAGCCCTCCCCGAACCCGTACCCTAAGCCGTACCCTAAGCCTAATCCTAAGCCTAACCCTAACCCTAGGCTACCCTTGACTGCTTCTGCCTCCAATAGATTTCCTAAGCACTAGTGTTTTAAGGAACAGCTTAAAAAGAGAATCCTAATGTGATTTCTTTATAATGGGTGTGTTCTTTATCTTTTCCTAGTGTCTAAACTCTTCTCCATGGCTGGACCCCCAAATAATATTCCTTTACGTGCTAAGGGGTAACTAGAGAGTGGCTTAGGTTTAATAACTACCCTAACCCCAACGCGTACCCTAACGCTAACCCCTACCCTAACCCTAACACGTACCCTAATCCTAACCCGTACCCTAAACCGAGCCCTAACCCTAACACTCACCCTAACCCTAACGCTAACCCATACCCTACGCCGTACCCGAAGCCCTCCCCGAACCCGTACCCTAAGCCGTACCCTAAGCCTAATCCTAAGCCTAACAATAACCCTAGGCTACCCTTGACTGCTTCTGCTTCCAATAGTTTTCCTAAGCACTAGTGTTTTAAGGAACAGCTTAAAAAGAGAATCCTAAGGTGATTTCTTTATAATGTGTGTGTTCCTTATATTATCTTAGTGTCTTAACTCTTCTCCATGGCTGGACCCCCAAATAATATTCCTTTACGTGCTAAGGGGTATCTAGAGAGTGGGATAGGTTTAATAACTACCCTAACCCTAACGCGTACCCTAACCCTAACCCCTAACCTAACCCTAACACGTACCCTAATCCTAACCCGTACCCTAAACCGAGCCCTAACCCTAACACTAACCCTAACCCTAACCCTAACCCATACCCTACGCCGTACCCGAAGCCCTCCCCGAACCCGTACCCTAAGCCGTACCCTAAGCCTAACCCTAAGCCTAACCCTAACCCTAGGCTACCCTTGACTGCTTCTGCCTCCAATAGATTTCCTAAGCACTAGTGTTTTAAAGAAGAGCTTAAAAAGAGAATCCTAATGTGATTTCTTTATAATGGGTGTGTTCCTTATCTAATCCTAGTGTCTAAACTCTTCTCCATGGCTGGACCCCCAAATAATATTCCTTTATGTGCTAAGGGGTATCTAGAGAGTGGGATAGGTTTAATCAATACCCTAACCCTAACGCGTACCCTAACGCTAACCCCTACCCTAACCCTAACACGTACCCTAATCCTAACCCGAACACTAAACCGAGCCCTAACCCTAACACTAACCCTAACCCTAACGCTAACCCATACCCTACGCCGTACCCGAAGCCCTCCCCGAACCCGTACCCTAAGGCGTACCCTAAGCCTAACCCTAAGCCTAACCCTAACCCTAGGCTACCCGTGACTGCTTCTGCCTCCAATAGATTTCCTAAGCACTAGTGTTTTAAGGAACAGCTTAAAAAGAGAATCCTAATGTGATTTCTTTATAATGTGTGTGTTCCTTATATTATCTTAGTGTCTAAACTCTTCTCCATGGCTGGACCCCCAAATAATATTCCTTTACGTGCTAAGGGGTATCTAGAGAGTGGGATAGGTTTAATAACTACCCTAACCCTAACGCGTACCCTAACCCTAACCCCTAACCTAACCCTAACACGTACCCTAATCCTAACCTGTACCCTAAACCGAGCCCTAACCCTAACACTAACCATAACCCTAACCCTAACCCATACCCTACGCCGTACCCGAAGCCCTCCCCGAACCCGTACCCTAAGCCGTACCCTAAGCCTAACCCTAAGCCTAACCCTAACCCTAGGCTACCCTTGACTGCTTCTGCCTCCAATAGATTTCCTAAGCACTAGTGTTTTAAGGAACAGCTTAAAAAGTAAATCCTAATGTGATTTCTTTATAATGGGTGTGTTCCTTATCTAATCCTAGTGTCTAAACTCTTCTCCATGGCTGGACCCCCACATAATATTCCTTTATGTGCTAAGGGGTATCTAGAGAGTGGGATAGGTTTAATCACTACCCTAACCCTAACGCGTACCCTAACGCTAACCCCTACCCTAACTCTAACACGTACCCTAATCCTAACCTGTACCCTAAACCGAGCCCTAACCCTAACACTAACCCTAACCCTAACGCTAACCCATACCCTACGCCGTACCCGAAGCCCTCCCCGAACCCGTACCCTAAGCCGTACCCTAAGCCTAATCCTAAGCCTAACCCTAACCCTAGGCTACCCTTGACTGCTTCTGCCTCCAATAGATTTCCTAAGCACTAGTGTTTTAAGGAACAGCTTAAAAAGAGAATCCTAATGTGATTTCTTTATAATGGGTGTGTTCCTTATTTAAATCTAGTGTCTAAACTCTTCTCCATGGCTGGACCCCAAATAATATTCCTTTATGTGCTAAGGGGTATCTAGAGAGTGGGATAGGTTTAATCACTACCCTAACCCTAACGCGTACCATAACCCTAACCCCTACCCTAACCCTAACACGTACCCTAATCCTAACCCGTACCCTAAACCGAGCCCTAACCCTAACACTAACCCTAACCCTAACCCTAACCCATACCCTACGCTGTACCCGAAGCCCTCCCCGAACCCGTACCCTAAGCCGTACCCTAAGCCTAACCCTAAGCCTAACCCTAACCCTAGGCTACCCTTGACTGCTTCTGCCTCCAATAGATATCCTAAGCACTAGTGTTTTAAGGAACAGCTTAAAAAGAGAATCCTAATGTGATTTCTTTATAATGTGTGTGTTCCTTATATTATCTTAGTGTCTAAACTCTTCTCCATGGCTGGACCCCCAAATAATATTCCTTTACGTGCTAAGGGGTATCTAGAGAGTGGGATAGGTTTAATAACTACCCTAACCCTAACGCGTACCCTAACCCTAAACCCTACCCTAACCCTAACACGTACCCTAATCCTAACCCGTACCCTAAACCGAGCCCTAACCCTAACACTCACCCTAACCCTAACGCTAACCCATACCCTACGCCGTACCCGAAGCCCTCCCCGAACCCGTACCCTAAGCCGTACCCTAAGCCTAATCCTAAGCCTAACAATAACCCTAGGCTACCCTTGACTGCTTCTGCTTCCAATAGTTTTCCTAAGCACTAGTGTTTTAAGGAACAGCTTAAAAAGAGAATCCTAAGGTGATTTCTTTATAATGTGTGTGTTCCTTATATTATCTTAGTGTCTTAACTCTTCTCCATGGCTGGACCCCCAAATAATATTCCTTTACGTGCTAAGGGGTATCTAGAGAGTGGGATAGGTTTAATAACTACCCTAACCCTAACGCGTACCCTAACCCTAACCCCTAACCTAACCCTAACACGTACCCTAATCCTAACCCGTACCCTAAACCGAGCCCTAACCCTAACACTAACCCTAACCCTAACCCTAACCCATACCCTACGCCGTACCCGAAGCCCTCCCCGAACCCGTACCCTAAGCCGTACCCTAAGCCTAACCCTAAGCCTAACCCTAACCCTAGGCTACCCTTGACTGCTTCTGCCTCCAATAGATTTCCTAAGCACTAGTGTTTTAAAGAAGAGCTTAAAAAGAGAATCCTAATGTGATTTCTTTATAATGGGTGTGTTCCTTATCTAATCCTAGTGTCTAAACTCTTCTCCATGGCTGGACCCCCAAATAATATTCCTTTATGTGCTAAGGGGTATCTAGAGAGTGGGATAGGTTTAATCACTACCCTAACCCTAACGCGTACCATAACCCTAACCCCTACCCTAACCCTAACACGTACCCTAATCCTAACCCGTACCCTAAACCGAGCCCTAACCCTAACACTAACCCTAACCCTAACCCTAACCCATACCCTACGCCGTACCCGAAGCCCTCCCCGAACCCGTACCCTAAGCCGTACCCTAAGCCTAACCCTAAGCCTAACCCTAACCCTAGGCTACCCTTGACTGCTTCTGCCTCCAATAGATTTCCTAAGCACTAGTGTTTTAAGGAACAGCTTAAAAAGAGAATCCTAATGTGATTTTTTATAATGTGTGTGTTCCTTATATTATCTTAGTGTCTAAACTCTTCTCCATGGCTGGACCCCCAAATAATATTCCTTTACGTGCTAAGGGGTATCTAGAGAGTGGGATAGGTTTAATAACTACCCTAACCCTAACGCGTACCCTAACCCTAAACCCTACCCTAACCCTAACACGTACCCTAATCCTAACCCGTACCCTAAACCGAGCCCTAACCCTAACACTAACCCTAACCCTAACCCTAAACCATACCCTACGCTGTACCCGAAGCCCTCCCCGAACCCGTACCCTAAGCCGTACCCTAAGCCTAATCCTAAGCCTAACCCTAACCCTAGGCTACCCTTGACTGCTTCTGCCTCCAATAGATTTCCTAAGCACTAGTGTTTTAAGGAACAGCTTAAAAAGAGAATCCTAATGTGATTTATTTATAATGGGTGTGTTCTTTATCTTTTCCTAGTGTCTAAACTCTTCTCCATGCCTGGACCCCCAAATAATATTCCTTTACGTGCTAAGGGGTAACTAGAGAGTGGCTTAGGTTTAATAACTACCCTAACCCCAACGCGTACCCTAACGCTAACCCCTACCCTAACCCTAACACGTACCCTAATCCTAACCCGTACCCTAAACCGAGCCCTAACCCTAACACTAACCCTAACCCTAACCCTAACCCTAACCGTAACGTGTACCCTAACCCTAACCCCTACCCTAAACCTAACACGTACCCTAATCCTAACCCGTACCCTAAACCGAGCCCTAACCCTAACACTAACCCTAACCCTAACCCTAACCCATACCCTACGCCGTACCCGAAGCCCTCCCCGAACACGAACCCTAAGCCGTACCCTAAGCCTAACCCTAAGCCTAACCCTAACCCTAGGCTACCCTTGACTGCTTCTGAATCCAATAGATTTCCTAAGCACTAGTGTTTTAAGGAACAGCTTAAAAAGAGAATCCTAATGTGATTTCTTTATAGTGGGTGTGTTCCTTATCTAATCCTAGTGTCTAAACTCTTCTCCATGGCTGGACCCCCAAATAATATTCCTTTATGTGCTAAGGGGTATCTAGAGAGTGGGATAGGTTTAATCCCTACCCTAACCCTAACGCGTACCCTAACCCTAACCCCTACCCTAGCCCTAACACGTACCCTAATCCTAACCCGTACCCTAAACCGAGCCCTAACCCTAACACTAACCCTAACCCTAACCCTAAACCATACCCTACGCCGTACCCGAAGCCCTCCCCGAACCCGTACCCTAAGCCGTACCCTAAGCCTAACCCTAAGCCTAACCCTAACCCTAGGCTACCCTTGACTGCTTCTGCCTCCAATAGATTTCCTAAGCACTAGTGTTTTAAGGAACAGCTTAAAAAGAGAATCCTAATGTGATTTCTTTATAATGTGTGTGTTCCTTATATTATCTTAGTGTCTAAACTCTTCTCCATGGCTGTACCCCCAAATAATATTCCTTTACGTGCTAAGGGGTATCTAGAGAGTGGGATAGGTTTAATAACTACCCTAACCCTAACGCGTACCCTAACCCTAACCCCTAACCTAACCCTAACACGTACCCTAATCCTAACCCGTACCCTAAACCGAGCCCTAACCCTAACACTAACCCTAACCCTAACCCTAACCCATACCCTACGCTGTACCCGAAGCCCTCCCCAAACCCGTACCCTAAGCCGTACCCTAAGCCTAACCCTAAGCCTAACCCTAACCCTAGGCTACCCTTGACTGCTTCTGCCTCCAATAGATTTCCTAAGCACTAGGGTTTTAAGGAACAGCTTAAAAAGAGAATCCTAAAGTGATTTCTTTATAATGTGTGTGTTCCTTATATTATCTTAGTGTCTAAACTCTTCTCCATGGCTGGACCCCCAAATAATATTCCTTTACGTGCTAAGGGGTATCTAGAGAGTGGGATAGGTTTAATAACTACCCTAACCCTAACGCGTACCCTAACCCTAACCCCTACCCTAACCCTAACATGTACCCTAATCCTAACCCGTACCCTAAACCGAGCCCTAACCCTAACACTAACCCTAACCCTAACCCTAACCCATACCCTACGCCATACCCGAAGCCCTCCCCGAACCCGTACCCTAAGCCGTACCCTAAGCCTAACCCTAAGCCTAACCCTAACCCTAGGCTACCCTTGACTGCTTCTGCCTCCAATAGATTTCCTAAGCACTAGTGTTTTAAGGAACAGCTTAAAAAGAGAATCCTAATGTGATTTCTTTATAATGTGTGTGTTCCTTATATTATCTTAGTGTCTAAACTCTTCTCCATGGCTGGACCCCCAAATAATATTCCTTTACGTGCTAAGGGGTATCTAGAGAGTGGGATAGGTTTAATAACTACCCTAACCCTAACGCGTACCCTAAGACTAACCCCTACCCTAACCCTAACACGTACCCTAATCCTAACCCGTACCCTAAACCGAGCCCTAACCCTAACACTAACCCTAACCCTAACCCTAACCAATACCCTACGCCCTACCCGAAGCCCTCCCCAAACCCGTACCCTAAGCCGTACCCTAAGCCTAACCCTAAGCCTAACCCTAACCCTAGGCTACCCTTGACTGCTTCTGCCTCCAATAGATTTCCTAAGCACTAGGGTTTTAAGGAACAGCTTAAAAAGAGAATCCTAATGTGATTTCTTTATAATGTGTGTGTTCCTTATATTATCTTAGTGTCTAAACTCTTCTCCATGGCTGGAACCCCAAATAATATTCCTTTACGTGCTAAGGGGTAACTGGAGAGTGGGTTAGGTTTAATAACTACCCTAACCCCAACGCGTACCCTAACGCTAACCCCTACCCTAACCCTAACACGTAACCTAATCCTAACCCGTACCCTAAACCGAGCCCTAACCCTAACACTAACCCTAACCATAACGCTAACCCATACCCTACGCCGTACCCGAAGCCCTCCCCGAACCCGTACCCTAAGGCGTACCCTAAGCCTAACCCTAAGCCTAACCCTAACCCTAGGCTACCCTTGACTGCTTCTGCCTCCAATAGATTTCCTAAGCACTAGTGTTTTAAGGAACAGCTTAAAAAGAGAATCCTAATGTGATTTCTTTATAATGGGTGTGTTCCTTATCTTATCTTAGTGCCTAAACTCTTCTCCATGGCTGGACCCCCAAATAATATTCCTTTATGTGCTAAGGGGTATCTAGAGAGTGGGATAGGTTTAATAACTACCATAACCGTAACGCGTACCCTAACCCTAACCCCTACCCTAACCCTAACACGTACCCTAATCCTAACCCGTACCCTAAACCGAGCCCTAACCCTAACACTAACCCTAACCCTAACCTATACCCTACGCTGTACACGAAGCCCTCCCCGAACACGTACCCTAAGCCGTACCCTAAGCCTAACCCTAAGCCTAACACTAACCCTAGGCTACCCTTGACTGCTTCTGAAACCAATAGATTTCCTAAGCACTAGTGTTTTAAGGAACAGCTTAAAAAGAGAATCCTAATGTGATTTCTTTATAATGGGTGTGTTCCTTATCTTTTCTTAGTGCCTAAACTTTTCTCCATGGATGGACCCCCAAATAATATTCCTTTACGTGCTAAGGGGTATCTAGAGAGTGGGATAGGTTTAATAACTAACCTAACCGTAACGCGTACCCTAACCCTAACCACTACCCTAACCCTAACACGTACCCTAATCCTAACCCGTACCCTAAACCGAGCCCTAACCCTAACACTAACCCTAACCCTAACCCTAACCCTAAACCTAACCCTAACCCTAACCCTAACCCTAACCCTAACCCTAACCCTAAGCCGTACCCTAAGCCTAACCCTAAGCCTAAACCTAACCCTAGGCTACCCTTGACTGCTTCTGAATCCAATAGATTTCCTAAGCACTAGTGTTTTAAGGAACAGCTTAAAAAGAGAATCCTAATGTGATTTCTTTATAATGGGTGTGTTCCTTATCTAATCCTAGTGTCTAAACTCTTCTCCATGGCTGGACCCCCAAATAATATTCCTTTATGTGCTAAGGGGTATCTAGAGACTGGGATAGGTTTAATCACTACCCTAACCCTAACGCGTACCCTAACCCTAACCCCTACCCTAACCCTAACACGTACCCTAATCCTAACCCGTACCCTAAACCGAGCCCTAACCCTAACACTAACCCTAACCCTAACCCTAACCCATACCCTACGCCGTACCCGAATCCCTCCCCGAACCCGTACCCTAAGCCGTACCCTAAGCCTAACCCTAAGCCTAACCCTAACCCTAGGCTACCCTTGACTGCTTCTGCCTCCAATAGATTTCCTAAGCACTAGTGTTTTAAGGAACAGCTTAAAAAGAGAATCCTAATGTGATTTCTTTATAATGGGTGTGTTCCTTATCTTATCCTAGTGTCTAAACTCTTCTCCATGGCTGGACCCCCAAATAATATTCCTTTACGTGCTAAGGGGTATCTAGAGAGTGGGTTAGGTTTAATAACTACCCTAACCGTAAGGCGTACCCTAACGCTAAACCCTACCCTAACCCTAACACGTACCCTAATCCTAACCCGTACCCTAAACCGAGCCCTAACCCTAACACTAACCCTAACCCATACCCTACGCCGTACCCGAAGCCCTCCCCGAACCCGTACCCTAAGCCATACCCTAAGCCTAACCCTAACCCTAGGCTACCCTTGACTGCTTCTGCCTCCAATAGATTTCCTAACCATTAGTGTTTTAAGGAACAGCTTAGAAAGTGAATCCTAATGTGATTTCTTTATAATGGGTGTGTTCCTTATCTAATCCTAGTGTCTAAACTCTTCTCCATGGCTGGACCCCCAAATTATATTCCTTTATGTGCTAAGGGGTATCTAGAGGGTGGGATAGGTTTAATCACTACCCTAACCCTAACGCGTACCATAACCCTAACCCCTACCCTAACCCTAACACGTACCCTAATCCTAACCCGTACCCTAAACCGAGCCCTAACCCTAACACTAACCCTAACCCTAACCCTAACCCATACCCTACGCCGTACCCGAAGCCCTCCCCGAACCCGTACCCTAAGCCGTACCCTAAGCCTAACCCTAAGCCTAAACCTAACCCTAGGCTACCCTTGACTGCTTCTGCCTCCAATAGATTTCCTAAGCACTAGTGTTTTAAGGAACAGCTTAAAAAGAAAATCCTAATGTGATTTCTTTATAATGGGAGTGTTCCTTATCTTTTCCTAGTGTCTAAACTCTTCTCCATGGCTGGACCCCCAAATAATATTCCTTTACGTGCTAAGGGGTAACTAGAGAGTGGGATAGGTTTAATAACTACCCTAACCGTAAAGCGTACCCTAACGGTAACCCCTACCCTAACCCTAAAACGTACCCTAATCCTAACCCGTACCCTAAACCGAGCCCTAACCCTAACACTAACCCTAACCCATACCCTACGCCGTACCCAAAGCCCTCCCCGAACCCGTACCCTAAGCCGTACCCTAAGCCTAACCCTAAGCCTAACCCTAACCCTAGGCTACCCTTGACTGCTTCTGCCTCCAATAGATTTCCTAAGCACTAGGGTTTTAAGGAACAGCTTAAAAAGAGAATCCTAATGTGATTTCTTTATAATGTGTGTGTTCCTTATATTATCTTATACCCGTACCCTAAACCGAGCCCTAACTCTAACACTAACCCTAACCCTAACCCTAACCCATACCCTACGCCGTACCTGAAGCCCTCCCCGAACCCGTACCCTAAGCCGTACCCTAAGCCTAACCCTAAGCCTAACCCTAACCCTAGGCTACCCTTGACTGCTTCTGCCTCCAATAGATTTCCTAAGCACTAGTGTTTTAAGGAACAGCTTAAAAAGAGAATCCTAATGTGATTTCTTTATAATGGGTGTGTTCTTTATCTTTTCCTAGTGTCTAAACTCTTCTCCATGGCTGGACCCCCAAATAATATTCCTTTACGTGCTAAGGGGTAACTAGAGAGTGGGTTAGGTTTAATAACTACCCTAACCCCAACGCGTACCCTAAAGCTAACCCCTACCCTAACCCTAACACGTACCCTAATCCTAACCCGTACCCTAAACCGAGCCCTAACCCTAACACTAACCCTAACCCTAACGCTAACCCATACCCTACGCCGTACCCGAAGCCCTCCCGGAACCCATACCCTAAGGCGTACCCTAAGCCTAACCCTAAGCCTAACCCTAACCCTAGGCTACCCTTGACTGCTTCTGCCTCCAATAGATTTGCTAAGCACTAGTGTTTTAAGGAACAGCTTAAAAAGAGAATCCTAATGTGATTTCTTTATAGTGGGTGTGTTCTTTATCTAATCCTAGTGTCTAAACTCTTCTCCATGGCTGGACCCCCAAATAATATTCCTTTATGTGCTAAGGGGTATCTAGAGAGTGGGATAGGTTTAATCCCTACCCTAACCCTAACGCGTACCCTAACCCTAACCCCTACCCTAGCCCTAACACGTACCCTAATCCTAACCCGTACCCTAAACCGAGCCCTAACCCTAACACTAACCCTAACCCTAACCCTAACCCATACCGTACGCCGTACCCGAAGCCCTCCCTGAACCCGTACCCTAAGCCGTACCCTAAGCCTAACCCTAAGCCTAACCCTAACCCTAGGCTACCCTTGACTGCTTCTGCCTCCAATAGATTTCCTAAGCACTAGTGTTTTAAGGAAAAGCTTAAAAAGAGAATCCTAATGTGATTTCTTTATAATGGGTGTGTTCCTTATCTTTTCCTAGTGTCTAAACTCTTCTCCATGGCTGGACCCCCAAATAATATTCCTTTACGTGCTAAGGGGTAACTAGAGAGTGGGATAGGTTTAATAACTACCCTAACCGTAACGCGTACCCTAACGGTAACCCCTACCCTAACCCTAACACGTACCCTAATCCTAACCCGTACCCTAAACCGAGCCCTAACCCTAACACTAACCCTAACCCTAACCCTAACCCATACCCTACGCCGTACCCGAAGCCCTCCCCGAACCCGTACCCTAAGCCGTACCCTAAGCCTAACCCTAAGCCTAACCCTAACCCTAGGCTACCCTTGACTGCTTCTGCCTCCAATAGATTTCCTAAGCACTAGTGTTTTAAAGAACAGCTTAAAAAGAGAATCCTAATGTGATTTCTTTATAATGGGTGTGTTCCTTATCTAATCCTAGTGTCTAAACTCTTCTCCATGGCTGGACCCCCAAATAATATTCCTTTATGTGCAAAGGGGTATCTAGAGAGTGGGATAGGTTTAATAACTACCCTAACCCTAACGCGTACCCTAACCCTAACCCCTAACCTAACCCTAACACGTACCCTAATCCTAACCTGTACCCTAAACCGAGCCCTAACCCTAACACTAACCCTAACCCTAACCCTAACCCATACCCTACGCCGTACCCGAAGCCCTCCCCGAACCCGTACCCTAAGCCGTACCCTAAGCCTAACCCTAAGCCTAACCCTAACCCTAGGCTACCCTTGACTGCTTCTGCCTCCAATAGATTTCCTAAGCACTAGTGTTTTAAGGAACAGCTTAAAAAGTAAATCCTAATGTGATTTCTTTATAATGGGTGTGTTCCTTATCTAATCCTAGTGTCTAAACTCTTCTCCATGGCTGGACCCCCACATAATATTCCTTTATGTGCTAAGGGGTATCTAGAGAGTGGGATAGGTTTAATCACTACCCTAACCCTAAGGCGTACCCTAACGCTAACCCCTACCCTAACTCTAACACGTACCCTAATCCTAACCTGTACCCTAAACCGAGCCCTAACCCTAACACTAACCCTAACCCTAACGCTAACCCATACCCTACGCCGTACCCGAAGCCCTCCCCGAACCCGTACCCTAAGCCGTACCCTAAGCCTAATCCTAAGCCTAACCCTAACCCTAGGCTACCCTTGACTGCTTCTGCCTCCAATAGATTTCCTAAGCACTAGTGTTTTAAGGAACAGCTTAAAAAGAGAATCCTAAAGTGATTTCTTTATAATGTGTGTGTTCCTTATATTATCTTAGTGTCTTAACTCTTCTCCATGGCTGGACCCCCAAATAATATTCCTTTACGTGCTAAGGGGTATCTAGAGAGTGGGATAGGTTTAATAACTACCCTAACCCTAACGCGTACCCTAACCCTAACCCCTAACCTAACCCTAACACGTACCCTAATCCTAACCCGTACCCTAAACCGAGCCCTAACCCTAACACTAACCCTAACCCTAACCCTAACCCATACCCTACGCCGTACCCGAAGCCCTCCCCGAACCCGTACCCTAAGCCGTACCCTAAGCCTAACCCTAAGCCTAACCCTAACCCTAGGCTACCCTTGACTGCTTCTGCCTCCAATAGATTTCCTAAGCACTAGTGTTTTAAGGAACAGCTTAAAAAGAGAATCCTAATGTGATTTCTTTATAATGGGTGTGTTCCTTATCTAATCCTAGTGTCTAAACTCTTCTCCATGGCTGGACCCCCAAATAATATTCGTTTATGTGCTAAGGGGTATCTAGAGAGTGGGATAGGTTTAATCACTACCCTAACCCTAACGCGTACCATAACCCTAACCCCTACCCTAACCCTAACACGTACCCTAATCCTAACCCGTACCCTAAACCGAGCCCTAACCCTAACACTAACCCTAACCCTAACCCTAACCCTAACCCTAACCCTAACCCTAACCCTAACCCTAACCCTAACCCTAACCCTAAGCCGTACCCTAAGCCTAACCCTAAGCCTAACCCTAACCCTAGGCTACCCTTGACTGCTTCTGCCTCCAATAGATTTCCTAAGCACTAGTGTTTTAAGGAACAGCTTAAAAAGAGAATCCTAATGTGATTTCTTTATAATGTGTGTGTTCCTTATATTATCTTAGTGTCTAAACTCTTCTCCATGGCTGGACCCCCAAATAATATTCCTTTACGTGCTAAGGGGTATCTAGAGAGTGGGATAGGTTTAATAACTACCCTAACCCTAACGCGTACCCTAAGACTAACCCCTACCCTAACCCTAACACGTACCCTAATCCTAACCCGTACCCTAAACCGAGCCCTAACCCTAACACTAACCCTAACCCTAACCCTAACCAATACCCTACGCCCTACCCGAAGCCCTCCCCAAACCCGTACCCTAAGCCGTACCCTAAGCCTAACCCTAAGCCTAACCCTAACCCTAGGCTACCCTTGACTGCTTCTGCCTCCAATAGATTTCCTAAGCACTAGGGTTTTAAGGAACAGCTTAAAAAGAGAATCCTAATGTGATTTCTTTATAATGTGTGTGTTCCTTATATTATCTTAGTGTCTAAACTCTTCTCCATGGCTGGAACCCCAAATAATATTCCTTTACGTGCTAAGGGGTAACTGGAGAGTGGGTTAGGTTTAATAACTACCCTAACCCCAACGCGTACCCTAACGCTAACCCCTACCCTAACCCTAACACGTAACCTAATCCTAACCCGTACCCTAAACCGAGCCCTAACCCTAACACTAACCCTAACCATAACGCTAACCCATACCCTACGCCGTACCCGAAGCCCTCCCCGAACCCGTACCCTAAGGCGTACCCTAAGCCTAACCCTAAGCCTAACCCTAACCCTAGGCTACCCTTGACTGCTTCTGCCTCCAATAGATTTCCTAAGCACTAGTGTTTTAAGGAACAGCTTAAAAAGAGAATCCTAATGTGATTTCTTTATAATGGGTGTGTTCCTTATCTTATCTTAGTGCCTAAACTCTTCTCCATGGCTGGACCCCCAAATAATATTCCTTTATGTGCTAAGGGGTATCTAGAGAGTGGGATAGGTTTAATAACTACCATAACCGTAACGCGTACCCTAACCCTAACCCCTACCCTAACCCTAACACGTACCCTAATCCTAACCCGTACCCTAAACCGAGCCCTAACCCTAACACTAACCCTAACCCTAACCTATACCCTACGCTGTACACGAAGCCCTCCCCGAACACGTACCCTAAGCCGTACCCTAAGCCTAACCCTAAGCCTAACACTAACCCTAGGCTACCCTTGACTGCTTCTGAAACCAATAGATTTCCTAAGCACTAGTGTTTTAAGGAACAGCTTAAAAAGAGAATCCTAATGTGATTTCTTTATAATGGGTGTGTTCCTTATCTTTTCTTAGTGCCTAAACTTTTCTCCATGGATGGACCCCCAAATAATATTCCTTTACGTGCTAAGGGGTATCTAGAGAGTGGGATAGGTTTAATAACTAACCTAACCGTAACGCGTACCCTAACCCTAACCACTACCCTAACCCTAACACGTACCCTAATCCTAACCCGTACCCTAAACCGAGCCCTAACCCTAACACTAACCCTAACCCTAACCCTAACCCTAAACCTAACCCTAACCCTAACCCTAACCCTAACCCTAACCCTAACCCTAAGCCGTACCCTAAGCCTAACCCTAAGCCTAAACCTAACCCTAGGCTACCCTTGACTGCTTCTGAATCCAATAGATTTCCTAAGCACTAGTGTTTTAAGGAACAGCTTAAAAAGAGAATCCTAATGTGATTTCTTTATAATGGGTGTGTTCCTTATCTAATCCTAGTGTCTAAACTCTTCTCCATGGCTGGACCCCCAAATAATATTCCTTTATGTGCTAAGGGGTATCTAGAGACTGGGATAGGTTTAATCACTACCCTAACCCTAACGCGTACCCTAACCCTAACCCCTACCCTAACCCTAACACGTACCCTAATCCTAACCCGTACCCTAAACCGAGCCCTAACCCTAACACTAACCCTAACCCTAACCCTAACCCATACCCTACGCCGTACCCGAATCCCTCCCCGAACCCGTACCCTAAGCCGTACCCTAAGCCTAACCCTAAGCCTAACCCTAACCCTAGGCTACCCTTGACTGCTTCTGCCTCCAATAGATTTCCTAAGCACTAGTGTTTTAAGGAACAGCTTAAAAAGAGAATCCTAATGTGATTTCTTTATAATGGGTGTGTTCCTTATCTTATCCTAGTGTCTAAACTCTTCTCCATGGCTGGACCCCCAAATAATATTCCTTTACGTGCTAAGGGGTATCTAGAGAGTGGGTTAGGTTTAATAACTACCCTAACCGTAAGGCGTACCCTAACGCTAAACCCTACCCTAACCCTAACACGTACCCTAATCCTAACCCGTACCCTAAACCGAGCCCTAACCCTAACACTAACCCTAACCCATACCCTACGCCGTACCCGAAGCCCTCCCCGAACCCGTACCCTAAGCCATACCCTAAGCCTAACCCTAACCCTAGGCTACCCTTGACTGCTTCTGCCTCCAATAGATTTCCTAACCATTAGTGTTTTAAGGAACAGCTTAGAAAGTGAATCCTAATGTGATTTCTTTATAATGGGTGTGTTCCTTATCTAATCCTAGTGTCTAAACTCTTCTCCATGGCTGGACCCCCAAATTATATTCCTTTATGTGCTAAGGGGTATCTAGAGGGTGGGATAGGTTTAATCACTACCCTAACCCTAACGCGTACCATAACCCTAACCCCTACCCTAACCCTAACACGTACCCTAATCCTAACCCGTACCCTAAACCGAGCCCTAACCCTAACACTAACCCTAACCCTAACCCTAACCCATACCCTACGCCGTACCCGAAGCCCTCCCCGAACCCGTACCCTAAGCCGTACCCTAAGCCTAACCCTAAGCCTAAACCTAACCCTAGGCTACCCTTGACTGCTTCTGCCTCCAATAGATTTCCTAAGCACTAGTGTTTTAAGGAACAGCTTAAAAAGAAAATCCTAATGTGATTTCTTTATAATGGGAGTGTTCCTTATCTTTTCCTAGTGTCTAAACTCTTCTCCATGGCTGGACCCCCAAATAATATTCCTTTACGTGCTAAGGGGTAACTAGAGAGTGGGATAGGTTTAATAACTACCCTAACCGTAAAGCGTACCCTAACGGTAACCCCTACCCTAACCCTAAAACGTACCCTAATCCTAACCCGTACCCTAAACCGAGCCCTAACCCTAACACTAACCCTAACCCATACCCTACGCCGTACCCAAAGCCCTCCCCGAACCCGTACCCTAAGCCGTACCCTAAGCCTAACCCTAAGCCTAACCCTAACCCTAGGCTACCCTTGACTGCTTCTGCCTCCAATAGATTTCCTAAGCACTAGGGTTTTAAGGAACAGCTTAAAAAGAGAATCCTAATGTGATTTCTTTATAATGTGTGTGTTCCTTATATTATCTTATACCCGTACCCTAAACCGAGCCCTAACTCTAACACTAACCCTAACCCTAACCCTAACCCATACCCTACGCCGTACCTGAAGCCCTCCCCGAACCCGTACCCTAAGCCGTACCCTAAGCCTAACCCTAAGCCTAACCCTAACCCTAGGCTACCCTTGACTGCTTCTGCCTCCAATAGATTTCCTAAGCACTAGTGTTTTAAGGAACAGCTTAAAAAGAGAATCCTAATGTGATTTCTTTATAATGGGTGTGTTCTTTATCTTTTCCTAGTGTCTAAACTCTTCTCCATGGCTGGACCCCCAAATAATATTCCTTTACGTGCTAAGGGGTAACTAGAGAGTGGGTTAGGTTTAATAACTACCCTAACCCCAACGCGTACCCTAAAGCTAACCCCTACCCTAACCCTAACACGTACCCTAATCCTAACCCGTACCCTAAACCGAGCCCTAACCCTAACACTAACCCTAACCCTAACGCTAACCCATACCCTACGCCGTACCCGAAGCCCTCCCGGAACCCATACCCTAAGGCGTACCCTAAGCCTAACCCTAAGCCTAACCCTAACCCTAGGCTACCCTTGACTGCTTCTGCCTCCAATAGATTTGCTAAGCACTAGTGTTTTAAGGAACAGCTTAAAAAGAGAATCCTAATGTGATTTCTTTATAGTGGGTGTGTTCTTTATCTAATCCTAGTGTCTAAACTCTTCTCCATGGCTGGACCCCCAAATAATATTCCTTTATGTGCTAAGGGGTATCTAGAGAGTGGGATAGGTTTAATCCCTACCCTAACCCTAACGCGTACCCTAACCCTAACCCCTACCCTAGCCCTAACACGTACCCTAATCCTAACCCGTACCCTAAACCGAGCCCTAACCCTAACACTAACCCTAACCCTAACCCTAACCCATACCGTACGCCGTACCCGAAGCCCTCCCCGAACCCGTACCCTAAGCCGTACCCTAAGCCTAACCCTAAGCCTAACCCTAACCCTAGGCTACCCTTGACTGCTTCTGCCTCCAATAGATTTCCTAAGCACTAGTGTTTTAAGGAAAAGCTTAAAAAGAGAATCCTAATGTGATTTCTTTATAATGGGTGTGTTCCTTATCTTTTCCTAGTGTCTAAACTCTTCTCCATGGCTGGACCCCCAAATAATATTCCTTTACGTGCTAAGGGGTAACTAGAGAGTGGGATAGGTTTAATAACTACCCTAACCGTAACGCGTACCCTAACGGTAACCCCTACCCTAACCCTAACACGTACCCTAATCCTAACCCGTACCCTAAACCGAGCCCTAACCCTAACACTAACCCTAACCCTAACCCTAACCCATACCCTACGCCGTACCCGAAGCCCTCCCCGAACCCGTACCCTAAGCCGTACCCTAAGCCTAACCCTAAGCCTAACCCTAACCCTAGGCTACCCTTGACTGCTTCTGCCTCCAATAGATTTCCTAAGCACTAGTGTTTTAAAGAACAGCTTAAAAAGAGAATCCTAATGTGATTTCTTTATAATGGGTGTGTTCCTTATCTAATCCTAGTGTCTAAACTCTTCTCCATGGCTGGACCCCCAAATAATATTCCTTTATGTGCAAAGGGGTATCTAGAGAGTGGGATAGGTTTAATAACTACCCTAACCCTAACGCGTACCCTAACCCTAACCCCTAACCTAACCCTAACACGTACCCTAATCCTAACCTGTACCCTAAACCGAGCCCTAACCCTAACACTAACCCTAACCCTAACCCTAACCCATACCCTACGCCGTACCCGAAGCCCTCCCCGAACCCGTACCCTAAGCCGTACCCTAAGCCTAACCCTAAGCCTAACCCTAACCCTAGGCTACCCTTGACTGCTTCTGCCTCCAATAGATTTCCTAAGCACTAGTGTTTTAAGGAACAGCTTAAAAAGTAAATCCTAATGTGATTTCTTTATAATGGGTGTGTTCCTTATCTAATCCTAGTGTCTAAACTCTTCTCCATGGCTGGACCCCCACATAATATTCCTTTATGTGCTAAGGGGTATCTAGAGAGTGGGATAGGTTTAATCACTACCCTAACCCTAAGGCGTACCCTAACGCTAACCCCTACCCTAACTCTAACACGTACCCTAATCCTAACCTGTACCCTAAACCGAGCCCTAACCCTAACACTAACCCTAACCCTAACGCTAACCCATACCCTACGCCGTACCCGAAGCCCTCCCCGAACCCGTACCCTAAGCCGTACCCTAAGCCTAATCCTAAGCCTAACCCTAACCCTAGGCTACCCTTGACTGCTTCTGCCTCCAATAGATTTCCTAAGCACTAGTGTTTTAAGGAACAGCTTAAAAAGAGAATCCTAAAGTGATTTCTTTATAATGTGTGTGTTCCTTATATTATCTTAGTGTCTTAACTCTTCTCCATGGCTGGACCCCCAAATAATATTCCTTTACGTGCTAAGGGGTATCTAGAGAGTGGGATAGGTTTAATAACTACCCTAACCCTAACGCGTACCCTAACCCTAACCCCTAACCTAACCCTAACACGTACCCTAATCCTAACCCGTACCCTAAACCGAGCCCTAACCCTAACACTAACCCTAACCCTAACCCTAACCCATACCCTACGCCGTACCCGAAGCCCTCCCCGAACCCGTACCCTAAGCCGTACCCTAAGCCTAACCCTAAGCCTAAACCTAACCCTAGGGTACCCTTGACTGCTTCTGCCTCCAATAGATTTCCTAAGCACTAGTGTTTTAAGGAACAGCTTAAAAAGAAAATCCTAATGTGATTTCTTTATAATGGGAGTGTTCCTTATCTTTTCCTAGTGTCTAAACTCTTCTCCATGGCTGGACCCCCAAATAATATTCCTTTACGTGCTAAGGGGTAACTAGAGAGTGGGATAGGTTTAATAACTACCCTAACCGTAAAGCGTACCCTAACGGTAACCCCTACCCTAACCCTAAAACGTACCCTAATCCTAACCCGTACCCTAAACCGAGCCCTAACCCTAACACTAACCCTAACCCTAACCCTAACCCATACCCTACGCCTTACCCGAAGCCCTCCCCGAACCCGTACCCTAAGCCGTACCCTAAGCCGTACCCTAAGCCTAACCCTAATCCTAGGATACCCTTGACTGCTTCTGCCTCCAATAGATTTCCTAAGCACTAGTGTTTTAAGGAACAGCTTAAAAAGAGAATCCTAATGTGATTTCTTTATAATGTGTGTGTTGCTTATATTATCTTAGTGTCTAAACTCTTCTCCATGGCTGGACCCCCAAATAATATTCCTTTACGTGCTAAGGGGTATCTAGAGAGTGGGATAGGTTTAATAACTACCCTAACCCTAACGCGTACCCTAACCCTAAACCCTACCCTAACCCTAACACGTACCCTAATCCTAACCCGTAACCTAAACCGAGCCCTAACCCTAACACTAACCCTAACCCTAACCCTAAACCATACCCTACGCCGTACCCGAAGCCCTCCCCGAACCCGTACCCTAAGCCGTACCCTAAGCCTAACCCTAAGCCTAACCCTAACCCTAGGCTACCCTTGACTGCTTCTGCCTCCAATAGATTTCCTAAGCACTAGTGTTTTAAGGAACAGCTTAAAAAGAGAATCCTAATGTGATTTCTTTATAATGGGTGTGTTCTTTATCTTTTCCTAGTGTCTAAACTCTTCTCCATGGCTGGACCCCCAAATAATATTCCTTTACGTGCTAAGGTGTAACTAGAGAGTGGGTTAGGTTTAATAACTACCCTAACCCCAACGCGTACCCTAACGCTAACCCCTACCCTAACCCTAACACGTACCCTAATCCTAACCCGTACCCTAAACCGAGCCCTAACCCTAACACTAACCCTAAACCTAACCCTAACCCATACCCTACGCCGTACCCGAAGCCCTCCCCGAACCCGTAACCTAAGGCGTACCCTAAGCCTAACCCTAAGCCTAGGCTACCCTTGACTGCTTCTGCCTCCAATAGATTTCCTAAGCACTAGTGTTTTAAGGAACAGCTTAAAAAGAGAATCCTAATGTGATTTCTTTATAATGTGTGTGTTCCTTATATTATCTTAGTGTCTAAACTCTTCTCCATGGCTGGACCCCCAAATAATATTCCTTTACGTGCTAAGGGCTATCTAGAGAGTGGGATAGGTTTAATAACTACCTTAACCCTAACGCGTACCCTAACCCTAACCCCTACCCTAACCCTAACACGTACCCTAAACCTAAACCGTACCCTAAACCGAGCCCTAACCCTAACACTAACCCTAACCCTAACCCTAACCCATACCCTACGCCGTACCCGAAGCCCTCCCCGAACCCGTACCGTAAGCCGTACCCTAAGCCTAACCCTAACCCTAGGCTACCCTTGACTGCTTCTGCCTCCAATAGATTTCCTAAGCACTAGTGTTTTAAGGAACAGCTTAAAAAGAGAATCCTAATGTGATTTCTTTATAATGGGTGTGTTCCTTATCTAATCCTAGTGTCTAAACTCTTCTCCATGGCTGGACCCCCAAATAATATTCCTTTATGTGCTAAGGGGTATCTAGAGAGTGGGATAGTTTTAATCACTACCCTAACCCTAACGCGTACCCTAACCCTAACCCCTACCCTAACCCTAACACGTACCCTAATCCTAACCCATACCCTAAACCGAGCCCTAACCCTAACACTAACCCTAACCCTAACCCTAACCCATACCCTACGCCGTACCCAAAGCCCACCCCAAACCCGTACCCTAAGCCGTACCCTAAGCCTAACCCTAAGCCTAACCCTAACCCTAGGTTACCCTTGACTGCTTCTGCCTCCAATAGATTTCCTAAGCACTAGTGTTTTAAGGAACAGCTTAAAAAGAGAATCCTAATGTGATTTCTTTATAATGTGTGTGTTCCTTATATTATCTTAGTGTCTAAGCTCTTCTCCATGGCTGGACCCCCAAATAATATTCCTTTACGTGCTAAGGGGTATCTAGAGAGTGGGATAGGTTTAATAACTACCCTAACCCTAATGCGTACCCTAACCCTAACCCCTACCCTAACCCTAACACGTACCCTAATCCTAACCCGTACCCTAAACCGAGCCCTAACCCTAACACTAACCCTAACCCTAACCCTAACCCATACCCTACGCCGTACCCGAAGCCCTCCCCGAACCCGTACCCTAAGCCGTACCCTAAGCCTAACCCTAACCCTAGGCTACCCTTGACTGCTTCTGCCTCCAATAGATTTCCTAAGCACTAGTGTTTTAAGGAACAGCTTAAAAAGAGAATCCTAATGTGATTTCTTTATAATGGGTGTGTTCCTTATCTAATCCTAGTGTCTAAACTCTTCTCCATGGCTGGACCCCCAAATAATATTCCTTTATGTGCTAAGGGGTATCTAGAGAGTGGGATAGGTTTAATCACTACCCTAACCCTAACGCGTACCCTAACCCTAACCCCTACCCTAACCCTAACACGTACCCTAATCCTAACCCATACCCTAAACCGAGCCCTAACCCTAACACTAACCCTAACCCTAACCCTAACCCATACCCTACGCCGTACCCAAAGCCCTCCCCGAACCCGTACCCTAAGCCGTACCCTAAGCCTAACCCTAAGCCTAACCCTAACCCTAGGCTACCCTTGACTGCTTCTGCCTCCAATAGATTTCCTAAGCACTAGTGTTTTAAGGAACAGCTTAAAAAGAGAATCCTAATGTGATTTCTTTATAATGTGTGTGTTCCTTATATTATCTTAGTGTCTAAGCTCTTCTCCATGGCTGGACCCCCAAATAATATTCCTTTACGTGCTAAGGGGTATCTAGAGAGTGGGATAGGTTTAATAACTACCCTAATCCTAACGCGTACCCTAACCCTAACCCCTACCCTAACACTAACACGTACCCTAATCTTAACCCGTACCCTAAACCGAGCCCTAACCCTAACACTAACCCTAACCCTAACCCTAACCCATACCCTACGCCGTACCCGAAGCCCTCCCCGAACCCGTATCCTAAGCCGTACCCTAAGCCTAACCCTAAGCCTAACCCTAACCCTAGGCTACCCTTGACTGCTTCTGCCTCCAATAGATTTCCTAAGCACTAGTGTTTTAAGGAACAGCTTAAAAAGAGAATCCTAATGTGATTTCTTTATAATGGGTGTGTTCCTTATATTATCTTAGTGTCTAAACTCTTCTCCATGGCTGGACCCCCAAATAATATTCCTTTACGTGCTAAGGGGTATCTAGAGAGTGGGATAGGTTTAATAACTACCCTAACCCTAACGCGTACCCTAACCCTAACCCCTACCCTAACCCTAACACGTACCCTAATCCTAACCCGTACCCTAAACCGAGGCCTAACCCTAACACTAACCCTAACCCTAACCCTAACCCATAACCTACGCCGTACCCGAAGCCCTCCCCGAACCCGTACCCTAAGCCGTACCCTAAGCCTAACCCTAAGCCTAACTCTAACCGTAGGCTACCCTTGACTGCTTCTGCCTCCAATAGATTTCCTAAGCACTAGTGTTTTAAGGAACAGCTTAAAAATAGAATCCTAATGTTATTTCTTTATAATGGGTGTGTTTCTTATCTTATCCTAGTGTCTAAACTCTTCTCCATGGCTGGACCCCCAAATAATATTCCTTTACGTGCTAAGGGGTAACTAGAGAGTGGGATAGGTTTAATAACTACCCTAACCCTAACGCGTACCCTAACGCTAACCCTTACCCTAACCCTAACACGTACCCTAATCCTAACCTGTAACGTAAACCGAGCCCTAACCCTAACACTAACCCTAACCCTAACCCTAACCCATACCCTACGCCGTACCCGAAGCCCTCCCCGAACCCGTACCCTAAGCCGTACCCTAAGCCTAACCCTAAGCCTAACCCTAACCCTAGGTTACCCTTGACTGCTTCTGCCTCCAATAGATTTCCTAAGCACTAGTGTTTTAAGGAACAGCTTAAAAAGAGAATCCTAATGTGATTTCTTTATAATGTGTGTGTTCCTTATATTATCTTAGTGTCTAAACTCTTCTCCATGGCTGGACCCCCAAATAATATTCCTTTACGTGCTAAGGGGTATCTAGAGAGTGGGATAGGTTTAATAACTACCCTAACCCTAACGCGTAACCTAACCCTAACCCCTACCCTAACCCTAACACGTACCCTAATCCTAACCCGTACCCTAAACCGAGCCCTAACCCTAACACTAACCCTAACCCTAACCCTAACCCATACCCTACGCCGTACCCGAAGCCCTCCCCGAACACGTACCCTAAGCCGTACCCTAAGCCTAACCCTAAGCCTAACCCTTACCCTAGGCTACCCTTGACTGCTTCTGCCTCCAGTAGGTTTCCTAAGCACTAGTGTTTTAAGGAACAGCTTAAAAAGAGAATCCTAATGTGATTTCTTTATAATGGGTGTGTTCCTTATCTAATCCTAGTGTCTAAACTCTTCTCCATGGCTGGACCCCCAAATAACATTCCTTTATGTGCTAACGGGTATCTAGAGAGTGGGATAGGTTTAATCACTACCCTAACCCTAACGCGTACCCTAACCCTAACCCCTACCCTAACCCTAACACGTACCCTAATCCTAACCCATACCCTAAACCGCGCCCTAACCCTAACCCTAACCCTAACCCTAACCCTAACCCATACCCTACGCCGTACCCAAAGCCCTCCCCGAACCCGTACCCTAAGCCGTACCCTAAGCCTAACCCTAAGCCTAACCCTAACCCTAGGCTACCCTTGACTTCTTCTGCCTCCAATAGATTTCCTAAGCACTAGTGTTTTAAGGAACAGCTTAAAAAGAGAATCCTAATGTGATTTCTTTATAATGTGTGTGTTCCTTATATTATCTTAGTGTCTAAGCTCTTCTCCATGGCTGGACCCCCAAATAATATTCCTTTACGTGCTAAGGGGTATCTAGAGAGTGGGATAGGTTTAATAACTACCCTAACCCTAACGCGTACCCTAACCCTAACCCCTACCCTAACCCTAACACGTACCCTAATCCTAACCCGTACCCTAAACCGAGGCCTAACCCTAACACTAACCCTAACCCTAACCCTAACCCATAACCTATGCCGTACCCGAAGCCCTCCCCGAACCCGTACCCTAAGCCGTACCCTAAGCCTAACCCTAAGCCTAACCCTAACCGTAGGCTACCCTTGACTGCTTCTGCCTCCAATAGATTTCCTAAGCACTAGTGTTTTAAGGAACAGCTTAAAAAGAGAATCCTAATGTGATTTCTTTATAATGTGTGTGTTCCTTATATTATCTTAGTGTCTAAACTCTTCTCCATGGCTGGACCCCCAAATAATATTCCTTTACGTGCTAAGGGGTATCTAGAGAGTGGGATAGGTTTAATAACTACCCTAACCCTAACGCGTAACCTAACCCTAACCCCTACCCTAACCCTAACACGTACCCTAATCCTAACCCGTACCCTAAACCGAGCCCTAACCCTAACACTAACCCTAACCCTAACCCTAACCCATACCCTACGCCGTACCCGAAGCCCTCCCCGAACACGTACCCTAAGCCGTACCCTAAGCCTAACCCTAAGCCTAACCCTTACCCTAGGCTACCCTTGACTGCTTCTGCCTCCAGTAGATTTCCTAAGCACTAGTGTTTTAAGGAACAGCTTAAAAAGAGAATCCTAATGTGATTTCTTTATAATGGGTGTGTTCCTTATCTAATCCTAGTGTCTAAACTCTTCTCCATGGCTGGACCCCCAAATAACATTCCTTTATGTGCTAACGGGTATCTAGAGAGTGGGATAGGTTTAATCACTACCCTAACCCTAACGCGTACCCTAACCCTAACCCCTACCCTAACCCTAACACGTACCCTAATCCTAACCCATACCCTAAACCGCGCCCTAACCCTAACCCTAACCCTAACCCTAACCCTAACCCATACCCTACGCCGTACCCAAAGCCCTCCCCGAACCCGTACCCTAAGCCGTACCCTAAGCCTAACCCTAAGCCTAACCCTAACCCTAGGCTACCCTTGACTTCTTCTGCCTCCAATAGATTTCCTAAGCACTAGTGTTTTAAGGAACAGCTTAAAAAGAGAATCCTAATGTGATTTCTTTATAATGTGTGTGTTCCTTATATTATCTTAGTGTCTAAGCTCTTCTCCATGGCTGGACCCCCAAATAATATTCCTTTACGTGCTAAGGGGTATCTAGAGAGTGGGATAGGTTTAATAACTACCCTAACCCTAACGCGTACCCTAACCCTAACCCCTACCCTAACCCTAACACGTACCCTAATCCTAACCCGTACCCTAAACCGAGGCCTAACCCTAACACTAACCCTAACCCTAACCCTAACCCATAACCTATGCCGTACCCGAAGCCCTCCCCGAACCCGTACCCTAAGCCGTACCCTAAGCCTAACCCTAAGCCTAACCCTAACCGTAGGCTACCCTTGACTGCTTCTGCCTCCAATAGATTTCCTAAGCACTAGTGTTTTAAGGAACAGCTTAAAAATAGAATCCTAATGTTATTTCTTTATAATGGGTGTGTTTCTTATCTTATCCTAGTGTCTAAACTCTTCTCCATGGCTGGACCCCCAAATAATATTCCTTTACGTGCTAAGGGGTAACTAGAGAGTGGGATAGGTTTAATAACTACCCTAACCCTAACGCGTACCCTAACGCTAACCCTTACCCTAACCCTAACACGTACCCTAATCCTAACCTGTAACGTAAACCGAGCCCTAACCCTAACACTAACCCTAACGCTAACCCTAACCCATACCCTACGCCGTACCCGAAGCCCTCCCCGAACCCGTACCCTAAGCCGTAGCCTAAGCCTAACCCTAAGCCTAACCCTAACCCTAGGCTACCCTTGACTGCTTCTGCCTCCAATAGATTTCCTAAGCACTAGTGTTTTAAGGAACAGCTTAAAAAGAGAATCCTAATGTGATTTCTTTATAATGTGTGTGTTCCTTATATTATCTTAGTGTCTAAACTCTTCTCCATGGCTGGACCCCCAAATAATATTCCTTTACGTGCTAAAGGGTATCTAGAGAGTGGGATAGCTTTAATAACTACCCTAACCCTAACGCGTACCCTAACCCTAACCCCTACCTTAACCCTAACACGTGCCCTAATCCTAACCCGTACCCTAAACCGAGCCCTAACCCTAACACTAATCCTAACCCTAACCCTAACCCATACCCTACGTCGTACCCGAAGCCCTCCCCGAACCCGTACCCTAAGCCGTACCCTAAGCCTAACCCTAAGCCTAACCCTAACCCTAGGCTACCCTTGACTGCTTCTGCCTCCAATAGATTTCCTAAGCACTAGTGTTTTAAGGAACAGCTTAAAAAGAGAATCCTAATGTGATTTCTTTATAATGGGTGTGTTCCTTATCTAATCCTAGTGTCTAAACTCTTCACCATGGCTGGACCCCCAAATAATATTCCTTTATGTGCTAAGGGGTATCTAGAGAGTGGGATAGGTTTAATCACTACCCTAACCCTAACGCGTACCCTAACCCTAACCCCTACCCTAACCCTAACACGTACCCTAAACCGAGCCCTAACCCTAACACTAACCCTAACCCTAACCCTAACCCATACACTACGCCGTACCCGAAGCCCTCCCCGAACCCGTACCCTAAGCCGTACCCTAAGCCTAACCCTAAGCCTAACCCTTACCCTAGGCTACCCTTGACTGCTTCTGCCTCCAATAGATTTCCTAAGCACTAGTGTTTTAAGGAACAGCTTAAAAAGAGAATCCTAATGTGATTTCTTTATAATGTGTGTGTTCCTTATATTATCTTAGTGTCTAAACTCTTCTCCATGGCTGGACCCCCAAATAATATTCCTTTACGTGCTAAGGGGTATCTAGAGAGTGGGATAGGTTTAATAACTACCCTAACCCTAACGCGTACCCTAAGACTAACCCCTACCCTAACCCTAACACGTACACTAATCCTAACCCGTACCCTAAACCGAGCCCTAACCCTAACACTAACCCTAACCCTAACCCTAACCAATACCCTACGCCTACCCGAAGCCCTCCCCAAACCCGTACCCTAAGCCGTACCCTAAACCTAACCCTAAGCCTAACCCTAACCCTAGGCTACCCTTGACTGCTTCTGCCTCCAATAGATTTCCTAAGCACTAGGGTTTTAAGGAACAGCTTAAAAAGAGAATCCTAATGTGATTTCTTTATAATGTGTGTGTTCCTTATATTATCTTAGTGTCTAAACTCTTCTCCATGGCTGGACCCCCAAATAATATTCCTTTACGTGCTAAGGGGTATCTAGAGAGTGGGATAGGTTTAATAACTACCCTAACCCTAATGCGTGCCCTAACCCTAACCCCTACCCTAACCCTAACACGTACCCTAATCCTAACCCATACCCTAAACCGAGCCCTAACCCTAACACTAACCCTAACCCTAACCCTAACCCATACCCTACGCCGTACCCGAAGCCCTCCACGAACCCGTACCCTAAGCCGTACCCTAAGCCTAACCCTAAGCCTAACCCTAACCCTAGGCTACCCTTGACTGCTTCTGCCTCCAATAGATTTCCTAAGCACTAGTGTTTTAAGGAACAGCTTAAAAAGAGAATCCTAATGTGATTTCTTTATAATGGGTGTGTTCCTTATCTTATCTTAGTGCCTAAACTTTTCTCCATGGATGGACCCCCAAATAATATTCCTTTACGTGCTAAGGGGTATCTAGAGAGTGGGATAGGTTTAATAACTAACCTAACCGTAACGCGTACCCTAACCCTAACCACTACCCTAACCCTAACACGTACCCTAATCCTAACCCGTACCCTAAACCGAGCCCTAACCCTAACACTAACCCTAACCCTAACCCTAACCCTAAACCTAACCCTAACCCTAACCCTAACCCTAACCCTAACCCTAACCCTAACCCTAAGCCGTACCCTAAGCCTAACCCTAACCCTAGGATACCCTTGACTGCTTCTGCCTCCAATAGATTTCCTAAGCACTAGTGTTTTAAGGAACAGCTTAAAAAGAGAATCCTAATGTGATTTCTTTATAATGTGTGTGTTCCTTATATTATCTTAGTGTCTAAACTCTTCTCCATGGCTGGACCCCCAAATAATATTCCTTTACGTGCTAAGGGGTATCTAGAGAGTGGGATAGGTTTAATAACTACCCTAACCCTAACACGTACCCTAATCCTAACCCGTACCCTACACCGAGCCCTAACCCTAACACTAACCCTAACCCTAACCCTAAACCATACCCTACGCCGTACCCGAAGCCCTCCCCGAACCCGTACCCTAAGCCGTACCCTAAGCCTAACCCTAAGCCTAACCCTAACCCTAGGCTACCCTTGACTGCTTCTGCCTCCAATAGATTTCCTAAGCACTAGTGTTTTAAGGAACAGCTTAAAAAGAGAATCCTAATGTGATTTCTTTATAATGGGTGTGTTCTTTATCTTTTCCTAGTGTCTAAACTCTTCTCCATGGCTGGACCCCCAAATAATATTCCTTTACGTGCTAAGGGGTAACTAGAGAGTGGGTTAGGTTTAATAACTACCCTAACCCCAACGCGTACCTTAACGCTAACCCCTACCCTAACCCTAACACGTACCCTAATCCTAACCCGTACCCTAAACCGAGCCCTAACCCTAACACTAACCCTAACCCTAACCCTAACCCATACCCTACGCCGTACCCGAAGCCCTCCCCGAACCCGTACCCTAAGGCGTACCCTAAGCCTAACCCTAAGCCTAACCCTAACCCTAGGCTACCCTTGACTGCTTCTGCCTCCAATAGATTTCCTAAGCACTAGTGTTTTAAGGAACAGCTTAAAAAGAGAATCCTAATGTGATTTCTTTATAATGGGTGTGTTCCTTATCTTATCTTAGTGCCTAAACTCTTCTCCATGGCTGGACCCCCAAATAATATTCCTTTATGTGCTAAGGGGTATCTAGAGAGTGGGATAGGTTTAATAACTACCCTAACCGTAACGCGTACCCTAACCCTAACCCCTACCCTAACCCTAACACGTACCCTAATCCTAACCCGTACCGTAAACCGAGCCCTAACCCTAACACTAACCCTAACCCTAACCCTAACCCATACCCTACGCCGTACACGAAGCCCTCCCCGAACACGTACCCTAAGCCGTACCCTAAGCCTAACCCTAAGCCTAACCCTAACCCTAGGCTACCCTTGACTGCTTCTGAATCCAATAGATTTCCTAAGCACTAGTGTTTTAAGGAACAGCTTAAAAAGAGAATCCTAATGTGATTTCTTTATAATGGGTGTGTTCCTTATCTAATCCTAGTGTCTAAACTCTTCTCCATGGCTGGACCCCCAAATAATATTCCTTTATGTGCTAAGGGGTATCTAGAGAGTGGGATAGGTTTAATCACTACCCTAACCCTAACGCGTACCCTAACCCTAACCCCTACCCTAGCCCTAACACGTACCCTAATCCTAACCCGTACCCTAAACCGAGCCCTAACCCTAACACCAACCCTAACCCTAACCCTAACACATACCCTACGCCGTACCCGAAGCCCTCCCCGAACACGTACCCTAAGCCATACCCTAAGCCTAACCCTAAGCCTAACCCTAACCCTAGGCTACCCTTGACTGCTTCTGCCTCCAATAGAGTTCCTAAGCACTAGTGTTTTAAGGAACAGCTTAAAAAGAGAATCCTAATGTGATTTCTTTATAATGTGTGTGTTCCTTATATTATCTTAGTGTCTAAACTCTTCTCCATGGCTGGACCCCCAAATAATATTCCTTTACGTGCTAAGGGGTATCTAGAGAGTGGGATAGGTTTAATAACTACCCTAACACTAACCCCTACCCTAACCCTAACACGTACCCTAATCCTAACCCGTACCCTAAACCGAGCCCTAACCCTAACACTAACTCTAACCCTAACCCTAACCAATACCCTACGCCGTACCCGAAGCCCTCCCCAAACCCGTACCCTAAGCCGTACCCTAAGCCTAACCCTAAGCCTAACCCTAACCCTAGGCTACCCTTGACTGCTTCTGCCTCCAATAGATTTCCTAAGCACTAGGGTTTTAAGGAACAGCTTAAAAAGAGAATCCTAATGTGATTTCTTTATAATGTGTGTGTTCCTTATATTATCTTAGTGTCTAAACTCTTCTCCATGGCTGGACCCCCAAATAATATTCCTTTAAGTGCTAAGGGGTATCTAGAGAGTGGGATAGGTTTAATAACTACCTTAACCCTAACGCGTACCCTAACCCTAACCCCTACCCTAACCCTAACACGTACCCTAAACCTAAACTGTACCCTAAACCGAGCCCTAACCCTAACACTAACCCTAACCCTAACCCATACCCTACGCCGTACCCGAAGCCCTCCCCGAACCCGTACCCTAAGCCGTACCCTAAGCCTAACCCTAACCCTAGGCTACCCTTGACTGCTTCTGCCTCCAATAGATTTCCTAAGCAATAGTGTTTTAAGGAACAGCTTAAAAAGAGAATCCTAATGTGATTTCTTTATAATGGGTGTGTTCCTTATCTAATCCTAGTGTCTAAACTCTTCTCCATGGCTGGACCCCCAAATAATATTCCTTTATGTGCTAAGGGGTATCT